>NW_027308163.1:0-103225 GCF_047496885.1 Scyliorhinus torazame | reverse complement strand
CGCACCCTCGCCCCCTCCCTCCCTATCTCTGTAACCACCTCCAGCCCCGACAATTCCCATCCTCCTGTTCAAATCCCTCCCTCCCTCCCTATCTCCGAAACCTTCTCCAGCCCCTACAATTCTCATCCTCCTGTTCAAATCCCATCCTCGCCACCTCCCTCCCTATCTCTGTAACCTCCTCCAGCCCCTACAATCCTGTTCAAATCCCACCCTCGCCCCCCTCCCCTCCCTATCTCTGTAACCTCCTCCAGCCCTACAATTCCCATCCTCCTCTTCAAATCCCTCCCTCGCCTCCTCCCTCCCTATCTCTGTCACCTCATCCAGCCCCGACAATTCTCATCCTGCTCTTCAAATCCCTCCCACGCCCTCCCTCCCTCCCTAACCTCCTCCAGCCCCGACAATTCTCATCCTCCTGTTCAAATCCCTCCATCGCCCCCTCCCTCCCTATCTCTGTAACCTCCTCCAGCCCCTACAATTCCCATCCTCCTGTTCAAATCCCTCCCTCGCCCCCCTCCCTCCCTATCTCTGTAACCTCCTCCAGCCCCGACAATTCTCATCCTCCTGTCCAAATCCCTCCCTTGCCCCCTCCCTCCCCATCTCTGTAACCTCCTCCAGCCCCAACAATTCCATCCACCTGTTCAAATCTCTCCCTCGCCCCCCTCCCTCCCTATCTCCCTAACCTCCTCCAGCCCCTACAATTCACATCCTCCTCGTCAAATCCCTCCCTCGCCCCACCCCCACCTCCCTATCTCCGTAACCTCCTCCAGCCCCTACAATTCCCATCCTCCTCTTCAAATTCCTCCCTCGCCCCCTCCCTCCCTATCTCTGTCACCTCATCGAGCCCCTACAATTCTCACCCTCCTATTCAAATCCCTCCCTCGCCACCCTCCACTCCCGATCTCTGTAACCTCCTCCAGCCCCTACAATTCCCATCCTCCTGTTCAAATCCGTCCCTATCTCTGGAACCTCCTCCAGCCCCAACAATTCTCATCCTCCTCTTCAAATCCCTCCCATCGCCCCCTCCCTCACTATCTCTGTAACCACCTCCAACCCCTACAATTCCCATCCTCCTGTTCAAATCTCTCAATCGCCCCCCTCCCTCCCTATCTCTGTAACCTTCTCCAGTCCAGACAATTCTCACCCTCCTGTTCAAATCCTTCCCTCACCCCCTCCCTCCCTATCTCTGTAACCTTCTCCAGCCCCGACAATTCTCATCCTCCTGTTCCAACCCCTCCCTCGCCCCCTCCCTTCCTATCTCTGTAACCTCCTCCAGCCCCTACAATTCTCATTCTCCTGTTCAAATCCCTCGCCCCCCTCCCTCCCTATCTCTGTAACCTTCTCCAGCCCGACAATTCTCATCCTCCTGTTCAAATCCCTCCCTCGCCCCCCCTCCCTCCCTATCTCTGTAACCTCCTCCAGCCCTACAATTCTCATTCTCCTGTTCAAATCCCTCCCTCACCCCCTCCCTCCCTCTCTCTGTAACCTCCTCCAGCCCCGACAATTTCCAATCCTCATGTTCAAATCCCTCCCTCGCCCCCTCCCTCCCTATCTCTGTAACCTTCTCTAGCCCCTACAATTCTCATCCTCCTGTTCAAATTCCTCCCTCGTCCCCTCCCTCCCTATCTCTGTAACCTCCTCCAGCCCCGACAATTCCGATCCTCCTGTTCAAATCCCTCCCTCGCCCCCCCCTCCCTCCCTATCTCTGTAACCTCCTCCAGCCCCGACAATTCTCACCCTCCTGTTCAAATCCCTCCCTCACCCCCTCCCTCCCTATCTCTGTAACCTTCTCCAGCCCCGACAATTCTCATCCTCCTGTTCAAATCCCTCCCTCGCCCCCTCCCTCCCGATCTCTGTAACCTCCTCCAGCCCCGACAATTCCCATCCTCCAGTTCAAATCCCTCCTCCCTCCCTATCTCTGTAACCTCCTCCAGCCCCGACAATTCTCATCCTCCTGTTCAAATCGCACCCTCGCCCCCCTCCCTCCCTATCTCTGTAACCTCCTCCAGACCCTACAATTCCCATCCTCCTCTTCAAATCCCTCCCTCGCCCACCCTCCATCCCTATCTCTGTAACCTTCTCCAGCCCCGACAATTCTCATCCTCCTGTTCAAATCCCTCCCTCCCTCCCTATCTCTGTAACCTCCTCCAGCCCCTACAATTCTCATCCTCCTGTTCAAATCCCTCCCTCCCTCCCTCCCTATCTCTGTAACCTCCTCCAGCCCCTACAATTCCCATCCTCCTGTTCAAATCCCTCCATCCCTCCCTCCCTATCTCTGTAACCTCCTCCAGCCCCTACAATTCCCATCCTCCTGTTCAAATCCCTCCATCCCTCCCTCCCTATCTCTGTAACCTCCTCCAGCCCCGACAATTCTCACCCTCCTGTTCAAATCCCTCCCTCGCCCCCCACTCCCTCCCTATCTCTGTAACCTCCTCCAGCCCCGACAATTCTCATCCTCCTGTTCAAATCCCTCCCTCGCCCCCTCCCTCCCCGATCTCTGTAACCTCCTCCAGCCCCGACAATTCCCATCCTCCTGTTCAAATCCCTCCCCCCTCCCTCCCTATCTCTGAAACCTTCTCCAGCCCCTACAATTCCCATCCTCCTCTTCAAATCCCTCCCTCGCCCCCCTCCATCCCTATCTCTGTAACCTTCTCCAGCCCCGACAATTCTCATCCTCCTGTTCAAATCCCTCCCTCCCTCCCTATCTCTGTAACCTCCTCCAGACCCTACAATTCACATCCTCCTCTTCAAATCCCTCCCTCGCCCCCCTCCATCCTATCTCTGTAACCTTCTCCAGCCCCGACAATTCTCATCCTCCTGTTCAAGATCCCTCCCTCCCTCCCTATCTCTGTAACCTCCTCCAGCCCCTACAATTCTCATCCTCCTGTTCAAATCCCTCCCTCCCTCCCTCCCTATCTCTGTAACCTCCTCCAGCCCCTACAATTCCCATCCTCCTGTTCAATATCCCTCCATCCCTCCCTCCCTATCTCTGTAACCTCCTCCAGCCCCGACAATTCTCATCCAACTGTTCAAATCTCTCCCTCGCTCCCTCCCTCCCTATCTCTGTAACCTCCTCCAGCCCCGACAATTCTCATCCAACTGTTCAAATCTCTCCCTCGCTCCCTCCCTCCCTATCTCTGTAACCTCCTCCAGCCCCGACAATTCCCATCCTCCTGTTCAAATCTCTCCCTCGCCCCCTCCCTCCCTATCTCTGTAACGTCCTCCAGCCTTACAATTCTCATCCTTCTATTCAAATCCCTCCCTCGCCCCCTCCCTCCCTACCTCTGTAACCTCCTCCAGCCCCTACAATTCTCATCCTCCTGTTCAAATCCCTCACTCGTCCCCTCCCTCCCTATCTCTGTAACCTCCTCCAGCCCCTACAATTCTCATCCTCCTGTTCAAATCCCTCCATCCCTCCCTCCCTATCTCTGTAACCTCCTCCAGCCCCGACAATTCTCATCCTCCTGTTCAAATTCCTCCCTCGCCCCCCTCCCTCCCTATCCCTGTAACCTCCTCCAGCCCCTACAATTCCCATCCTCCTCTTCAAACCCCTCCCTCGTCCCCTCCCTCCCTATCTCTGTAACCTCCTCCAGCCCCGACAATTCTCATCCTCCTGTTCAAATCCCTCCCTCGCGCCCGTCCCTCCCTATCTCTGTAACCTCCTCCAGCCCCTACAATTCCCATCCTCCTGTTCAAATCCCTCCCTCCCTCCCTATCTCTGTAACCTCCTCCAGCCCCGACAATTCTCATCCTTCTGTTCAAATCCCTCCCTCCCTATCTCTGTAACCTCCTCCAGCCCCTACAAGAGAGGAGGGGGGTGGCGGTTACCTTCCTCGACGTCAAGTTCGTCGTCGTCCCCAAGGTCACGTTCCAGGTCAAAGTTCATCTCCAAAGGGTAGTAGAAATTGCGCTCGGGGTCAACGGGTCGGCCCCCCTATCGAGAAAAGGGCAAAGGTCAAACGGGGGTTGTCAGAGGCAGATGTCTAAACTCTAGGATTTGAGCTCCATAATCCAGGCCCACACTCCCCCCGGTGCCAGTACTGAGGGAACGCTGCACTGTCGGAGGGAGATGTCTAAACTCTAGGATTTGAGCTCCATAATTCAGGCCCACACTCCCCCCGGTGCCAGTACTGAGGGAGCGCTGCACTGTCAGAGGGAGATGTCTATATTCTAGGATTTGAGCTCCATAATCCAGGCCGACAATCCCCCCGGTGCCAGTACTGAGGGAGCGCTGCACTGTCGGAGGCAGATGTGTATACTCTAGGATTTGAGCTCCATCATCCAGGCCCACACTCCCCCCGGTGCCAGTACTGAGGGAGCTCTGCACTGTCGGAGGTAGATGTACATACTCTAGGATTTGAGCTCCATAATCCAGGCCGACAATCCCCCCGGTGCCAGTACTGAGGGAGCGCTGCACTGTCGGAGGTAGATGTCTATACTCTAGGATTTGAGCTCCATAATCCAGGCCCACACTCCCCCCGGTGCCAGTACAGAGGGAGCGCTGCGCTGTCGGAGGTAGATGTCTATACTCTAGGATTTGAGCTCCATAATCCAGGCCGACACTCTCCCCGGTGCTAGTACTGAGGCAGCGCTGCACTGTCGGAGTTAGATGTATATACTCTAGGATTTGAGCTCCATTATCCAGGCCCACACTCCCTCCGGTGCCGGTATTGAGGGAGCGCTGCACTGTCGGAGGGAGATGTCTATACTCTAGGATTTGAGCTCCATAATCCAGGCCGACTCTCCCCCCGGTGCCAGTACTGAGGGAGTGCTGCACTGTCGGAGGGAGATGTCTATACTCTAGGATTTGAGCTCCATAATCCAGGCCGACTCTCCCCCCGGTGCCAGTACTGAGGGAGCGCTGCTCTGTCGGAGGGAGATGTCTATACTCTAGGATTTGAGCTCCATAATCCAGGCCGACATTCCCCCCCGGTGCCAGTACTGAGGGAGCGCCGCACTGTCGGAGGGAGATGTATATACTCTAGGATTTGAGCTCCATAATCCAGACCCACACTCCCCCCGGTGCCAGTACTGAGGGAGCGCTGCACTGTCGGAGGGAGATGTCTATACTCTAGGATTTGAGCTCCATAATCCAGGCCGACACTCCCCCCGGTGCCAGTACTGAGGGAGCGCCGCACTTATGGAGGGAGATGTCTATATTCTAGGATTTGTGCTCTATAATCCAGGCCGACACCCCACCCCCCTCCCGCCCCTGCAGATGGGCTAGGGTCGTGTACTTCGGTAGGGAGAATAAAGAAGCTGAATGTTATTTAAATGGAGAGAGAGGGCAGAAAGCTGGGGATTCTGGGTCTCCTCACGCACCAATCGCAAACATCGAGCCTGTCAGGACAGCAGATCATTGGGAAGTGAAGTGGAATGTTGTCCTATATTCCAGAGGGAGCATAGTATAGAAATAGGGAGGTCTCGGTAGCACGGTGGTTAGCACTGTTTCCTCACAGCGCCAGGGTCCCAGGTTCGATTCCGGATTGGGTCACTGTGTGCGTGGGTTTCCTCCGGGTGCTCCGGTTTCCTCCCACAGTCCAAAGATGTACAGGTTAGGTGGATTGGCCATGTTAAATTGTCCCTTCGTGTCCAAAGATGTACAGGTTAGGTGGATTGGCCGTGTTAAATTGTCCCTTAGTGTCCAAAGATGTACAGGTTAGGTGGATTGGCCGTGTTAAATTGTCCCTTAGTGTCCAAAGATGTGCAGGTTAGGTGGATTGGCCGTGTTAAATTGTCCCTGAGTGTCCAAAGATGTACAGTTTAGGTGGATTGGCCGTGTTAAATTGTCCCCTAGTGTCCAAAGATGTACAGTTTAGGTGGATTGGTCGTGTTAAATTGTCCCCTAGTGTCCAAAGATGTACAGGTTAGGTGGATTGGCCGTGTTAAATTGTCCCCTAGTGCCCAATGATGTACAGGTTAGGTGGATTGGCCGTGTTAAATTGTCCCCTAGTGCCCAATGATGTACAGATTAGGTGGATTGGCCGTGTTAAATTGTCCCCTAGTGTCCAAAGATGTACAGTTTAGGTGGATCGGTCGTGTTAAATTGTCCCCTAGTGTCCAAAGATGTACAGGTTAGGTGGATTGGCCGTGTTAAATTGTCCCCTAGTGCCCAATGATGTACAGGTTAGGTGGATTGGCCGTGTTAAATTGTCCCCTAGTGCCCAATGATGTACAGATTAGGTGGATTGGCCGTGTTAAATTGTCCCTTAGTGTCCAAAGATGTACAGGTTAGGTGGGTTGGCCGTGTTAAATTGTCCCTTAGTGTCCAAAGATGCACAGGTTAGGTGGATTGGCCATGTTAAATTGTCCCTTAGTGTCCAAAGATGTGCAGGTTAGGTTACGGGGATTGAGGGGGGTGGCGCTCGTTCAGTGGGTCGGTGCAGACTCGATGGGCCGAACGGCCTCCTTCTGCCCTGTTTGAATTCCACGTTTCTATCGACACGGGGCACGAGATCGACCCCACCCAGAATACTGCCAACGATTCAGGTCCCCTTGTCCATAGAAAGGTCAACCGACGTGAGTCAGTGACGGGTGAGTCAGTGACGGGTGAGTCAGTGACGGGTGAGTCAGTGACGGGTGAGTCAGTGACGGGTGAGTCAGTGACGGGTGAGTCAGTGACGGGTGAGTCAGTGACGGGTGAGTCAGTGACGGGTGAGTCAGTGGCGGGTGAGTCAGTGACGGGTGAGTCAGTGACGGGTGAGTCAGTGACGGGTGAGTCAGTGACGGGTGAGTCAGTGACGGGTGAGTCAGTCGATCCCGGGTAGGGAGGGATTTTCAGGGGGGCACAAAAGTACAGCACAGGAACAGGCCCTTCGGCCCTCCAAGCCCGTGCCGACCATGCTGCCCGACTAAACTACAATCTTCTACACTTCCTGGGTCCGTATCCCTCTATTCCCATCCTATTCATGTATTTGTCAAGATGCCCCTTAAATGTCCCTATCGTCCCTGCTTCCACCACCTCCTCCGGCAGCGAGTTCCAGGTACCCACTACCCTCTGGGTAAAAAACTTGCCTCGTACATCTCCTCTAAACCTTGCCCCTCGCACCTTAAACCTATGCCCCCTAGTAATTGACCCCTCTACCCTGGGGAAAAGCCTCTGACTATCCACTCTGTCTATGCCCCTCATAATTTTGTAGACCTCTATCAGGTCGCCCCTCAACCTCCGTCGTTCCAGTGAGAACAAACCGAGTTTATTCAATCGCTCCTCATAGCTAATGCCCTCCATACCAGGCACCATTCTGGTAAATCTCTTCTGCACCCTCTCTAAAGCCTCCACATCCTTCTGGTAGTGTGGCGACCAGAATTGAACACTATACTCCAAGTGTGGCCTAACTAAGGTTCTATACAGCTGCAACATGACTTGCCAATTCTTATACTCAATGCCCCGGCCGATGAAGGCAAGCATGCCGTCGGCCTTCTTGACTACCTTCTCCACCTGTGTCGCCCCTTTCAGTGACCTGTGGACCTGTACACCTAGATCTCTCTGACTGTCAATACTCTTGAGGGCTCTACCATTCACTGTATATGGAACGGGGCGACTAGGGGGCCTTTCACAGTGACTCCATTGAAGCCTACTTGTGACGATAAGCGATTATTATTTTCATTTCATTTAGAACATAGAACATAGAACGATACAGCGCAGTACAGGCCCTTCGGCCCACGATGTTGCACCGAAACAAAAGCCCTCTAACCTACACTATGCCATTATCATCCATAGGTTTATCCAATAAACTTTTAAATGCCCTCAATGTTGGCGAGTTCACTACTGTTGCCGGTAGGGCATTCCACGGCCTCACTACTCTTTGCGTAAAGAACCTACCCCTGACCTCTGTCCTATATCTATTACCCCTCAGTTTAAAGCTATGTCCCCTCGTGCCAGCCATTTCCATCCGCGGGAGAAGGCTCTCACTGTCCACCCTATCCAACCCCCTGATCATTTTGTATGCCTCTATTAAGTCTCCTCTTAACCTTCTTCTCTCCAACGAAAACAACCTCAAGTCCCTCAGTCTTTCCTCATAAGATTTTCCCTCCATACCAGGCAACATCCTGGTAAATCTCCTCTGCACCCGCTCCAAAGCCTCCACGTCCTTCCTATAATGCGGTGACCAGAACTGTACGCAATACTCCAAATGCGGCCGTACCAGAGTTTTGTACAGCTGCAACATGACCTCCTGACTCCGGAACTCAATCCCTCTACCAATAAAGGCCAACACTCCCTAGGCCTTCTTCACAACCCTATCAACCTGGGTGGCAACTTTCAGGGATCTATGTACATGGACACCTAGATCTCTCTGCTCATCCACACTTCCAAGAACTTTACCATTAGCCAAATATTCCGCATTCCTGTTATTCCATCCAAAGTGAATCACCTCACACTTCTCTACATTAAACTCCATTTGCCACCTCTCAGCCCAGCTCTGCAGGTTTCAAGGGGGCTGACGCCTGGGTGAGGCAGCGCAAAGATTATTATTATTACGCCAAGATTCTCGCCAAGGGGAGGTTGGGGGGCCGCCTTCCGCAGGTGTGGGGCCACCTGGGATGGCCACTTGCGGCAAGAAACATGGACGTTCGCAAAGCCTGAAGGGAAATGCGGCCAATGCGAGATTCAGGCAGGCACAGAGTCTGAACGTATATCTGTGAGCCAGGAACCCAGACGGCATCGAAACCCCCAACCGATTAGCATTTAATGCCCCATCTCCGTAAGACAAAGGACTGACACTCGAGCGACCGATACAATCCCAGACATTTCGGCGCCACTCCCTGTACCCGGGAAGCGTCGACCACAGGGTCAGCGACCGCTTAGGACACGCCCGGCCGTCAAGGACCACCCCTTTATTGGCTCAGATCGAACGCAGCGATCGGGAACTGCCCAATTAGTGGGGTCCAAACCTAAGGACAGCCCAAAGGAGCGCGAAACCCCCCCCCCCCCCCCAAGGATAAAGAGAGACCGCCAGGCGTTCGACCCTCTCTTGGACCTGGCCCACCGGCAACGTCCACCTCCAATCGCAGCACAGCCAGTTCAAGCTCAGCGCCCACTGCCAGACGGATGAGACCCACCGGGCAGCAGTTACTCCCCCAGACCCGATAGACCCAGAATCGAACAACGGCCACTGTCCCCCTGACCTAAGCCGGGTGCCTGAAGTTCAGTACAGGTTGTCTTAGTTGTTAGGTGTAGTTAACTCGTAGTGTTTATGCTGCATGTGTAAGTAAATCTCGTGTGTAAATAAAGTATCATTGATCCTGATTAACTCGTTGTTTGGCTGTTTGAGCGATACCTGGTCGAACCTTGTGACGGTATCATTCGATACCTGGCGACTCCGAGCATTAGAACATAGCTATCAAAAGGAAGAAGGGCAAACGCAGTGACTGCCGTAGTTAGAGCAGGTTAAAAAAGGCGATTGGGGAGGCAGGCGTCCTCAAATGCGAGACCCTTCCTATCGTCAGGGGAACGGCTGGATGCGGAGAAGGTGTTCGACCCTGTGGACTGGAGTCGCTTCTGGCCAGCGTTGGAATCGAGCCCAAATTTGAAGCCTGGGCCCACTTGTTGGATCAGGCACCACGGGCGAGGGTGGGTTTCCTCCGGGCGCTCCGGTTTCCTCCCACAAGCCCCGAACGTGCGGACTGCGCGCAGGCAGTGACCCGAGCCGGGAATCGAACCCGGGGACCCTGGTCCCTGTGAGGCAGCAGTGCTAACCACCCCGCAAGGACGCGCTGTTCGGGTGAATCGGACATTCTGAGTTCTCCCTCCGCGTACCCGAACTGGCGCCGGAATGTGGCGACCAGGGGATTTTCACGGTAACCTCGTTAGGCCGAGATGGGCCCCCGAGGCCACGCCCCCCCCACACCTGGACACTGCAGGCCAGAACATCGAGGGAACGCTGGGGGGGGGGGGGGTGTTTCCTGCACCGGGGAGGGTGGGGGGGGGGGGCCTCAAATGGGGTCTGGCCTGCGTTCGGTTCCCACCGATCGTCGGGCCGGCCTCTCTGAGGGAGGGCCTCCTCTCCTCCGCCGCTCCTGCAAGATCCATCCGCCACCTTCCTGCGGGGCGGCCGCTGGGGGGGGGGGGGGGGCGACCTCTGCGTCGCCTCTTCCAAAAGAGTTAGCCCACTTGAAATGAAAACCGCTTAGCGTCACGAGTCGGCTTCAACGAAGGTACCGTGAAACGCCCCCTAGTCGCCACATTCCGGCGCCTGTTCAGGGAGGCCGTTACGGGAATCGAACCGCGCTGCTGGCCTGCTTTCAAAGCCAGCGATTTAGCCCAGTGTGCTAACCCAGCCCCTCCAGTAGAATTTGGCGATTTCTTTCGCGGTCCAGCCCGAGGCACAAGAGGGTATAACTAGGGGGGAGGTGGGGGGGGGTTCCCGCTCACCTCGGCACCCGGGTCGCCGCGGAGGATGTAGTACTGCACGCACGTCCTGCGCAGCCACAGCGGGAAGGGGCCCTCGACGAAAACGGGACGGCGGCTATCGTGGCGGGCCAGGAGATCTCGCTGGTCGGGGCTTTGGATCCCTGGAGGGAGGAGGGTGGGGGGGAAGAGGAGGTTAGTTTGCAAACAGTATCCCGTACTCGCTCTTCCCGTCACTCTTCAAAGTGGCCGATCGAGTCGACTCTTCCGAACTAGAGCGGGTGCAAACGTCAACCGTTTGCAATCCATACGCTCTGCCACCCAGCTCCCTCTACATCACGGAACTCTGCCACCAACCCGCCTTTAACAATTCTTCAAAAAATGGACCAATGGAATCAGTCCCGTCCATTCGGCCCATCGAGTCAGCGCCGCCCCTCCGAAAAGAGCCGTCTACCTACGCCCTCCCCCCCCCCAATCCTGTCCCCGTAAGCCCGCACACCGATCACTTGCACGTCTTTGGACTGTGGGAGGAAACGGGGAGAAGGCGCAGACGCCGCACAGTCAGCGGCCCAAGCCGGGAATCGAACCCGGGTCCCTGGCGCCCTGAGGCGGCGGCAGTGCCAACCGCTGTGCCACCGTCCCGCCCGCCTGGTACCCCGTTCGCCAGAGTTTTTGGCCCCACCTGCCTGCGCCCCCTTACGTCCTCTTCGCATCTTACTGTCCCGCCTGCGCGCGGTGGGGGCGAGCTGCCTTCCTGAACCCCTCGCAATCCCGTGTGGGGTCGGTACACCCACCGTGCTGTTAGCTCTGGGGTTCGACCCGGCGACAGCGAAGGAACGGCCGATAGTCGGGGTGGGGAGTGACTCGGAGGGGAACCTCCAGGCGGTGGGGTTTCCAGGTATCTGCGGCTCTTGTCCTTCTGGATGGTAACGGTTGTGGGTTCGGGGGGGAGCGCCGCCTGAGGAACCTCGGTGAGTTGCTGCCGTGCCTCTTGTAGACGGGACACACGGCTGCCACTGTCCGACGGCGGTGGTGGAGCGTTTGAATGTTCGTGGAAGGAGGAGCAATCAAGCTGCTTTGTCCGGGACGGTGTCGAGCTTCTCAAGTGTCGTCGGGAGCCGGGCTCACCCAGGCGAGCGGGGGGTGGTCCCGTCGCGCTCCTGACTTGTGTCCGTGTGGGTGGCCGACGGGCTTTTTGGGGGGGGGGGGGGTCAGGGGGTGAGTTACTCTCAGCAGGATTCCCAGGTTTCGGTAGGGTGAACGTGGGGGAGATGTAGAAGGATGGGTGAGTAAATTTGCAGATGACACTAAAGTCGGTGGAGTTGTGTACAGTGCGGACGGATGTAGCAGGTTACAGAGGGACATAGATAAGCTGCAGAGCTGGGCCGAGAGGTGGCAAATGGAGTTTAATGCAGAAAAGTGTGAGGTGATTCATTTTGGACGGAATAACAGGAAGACAGAATACTGGGCT
Organism: Scyliorhinus torazame; assembly: GCF_047496885.1. Classification (NCBI taxonomy): domain Eukaryota; kingdom Metazoa; phylum Chordata; class Chondrichthyes; order Carcharhiniformes; family Scyliorhinidae; genus Scyliorhinus; species Scyliorhinus torazame. The sequence goes on along the minus strand of NW_027308163.1, from coordinate 91,409 downwards.
AATGGTAAGATTCTTGGCAGTGTGGATGAGCAGAGAGATCTCGGTGTCCATGTACATAGATCCCTGAAAGTTGCCACCCAGATTGAGAGGGTTGTGAAGAAGGTGTACGGTGTGTTAGCTTTTATTGGTAGAGGGATTGAGTTCCGGAGTCAGGAGGTCATGTTGCAGCTGTACAAAACTCTGGTGCGGCCGTATTTGGAGTATTGCGTGCAATTCTGGTCGCCGCATTATAGGAAGGATGTGGAAGCATTGGAAAGGGTGCAGAGGAGATTTACCAGAATGTTGCCTGGTATGGAGGGAAGATCTTATGAGGAAAGGCTGAGGGACTTGAGGCTGTTTTTGTTGGAGAGAAGAAGGTTAAGAGGTGACTTAATTGAGGCATACAAGATGATCAGAGGATTGGATAGGGTGGACAGTGAGAGCCTTTTTCCTCGGATGGTGATGTCTAGCACGAGGGGACATAGCTTTAAATTGAGGGGAGATAGATATAGGACAGATGTCAGAGGTAGGTTCTTTACTCAGAGAGTAGTAAGGGCGTGGAATGCCCTGCCTGCAACAGTAGTGGACTCGCCAACACTAAGGGCATTTAAATGGTCATTGGATAGACATATGGACGATAAGGGAATAGTGTAGATGGGCTTTAGAGCGGTTTCACAGGTCGGCGCAACATCGAGGGCCGAAGGGCCTGTACTGCGCTGTTATGTTCTATGTTCTATGTTCTAGAGTGAGCGAGACCAGGGCTGGGGAGAGCGGGGAGGGGATGGAACATCGTGGTGAGGAATTCCCGAATCAATCCATCCCGGAGGAACGTCGTTACCCAAAAGAGTGGGGAGAATGTGGAACTCACCGCTGCAGGGAGCGGTTTGAAGCTAACGCCGTAACTCAGGCCAGGATTCGAGGGGGGAACTCCGCCTCCCTCCCCCTGAATCTCGGAGGGTGGATCCATTGCCGTCGACGCCTGGGCCACTTTGGCTGCTTCTCTCGGCGACAGCGGAGATACCACGTCGCTGGCTTGACAGGGCAACGGAGGGGGACGAGATCTCCCATTCCCCCAAAATCTGCCGAACCCGAGTGTACCGAATTTCCAACGGACAGGACGGGCGTCGCTTCCAGGGTTGGGGGGGGGCGGGCGTGACGGATTCGGCCGATTGCGTTCAATCGACCGCTGGTTTGGCGATGGGCGCACTCGGGGTCGCCCCTGCCAGTGCTGCCCCCTCTCCCCGCCTCCGCTGCTCCGCAGCGCCGAAACAAAATGGCCGCCATCGGTTTCCTTTTTGCCCCCTTCCCGGCAGCGCGCACCCAGAGGCGCGCGCGATCCGCCCGCGCTCAAGTCTTGCGGAGTCCACGGTCACGTGACCCACTTCAGCCCAACACCCCCACCCCACCCCACCCCCTCAGGAGGAGGACTGGGCCTCACTCCCTGCTCCCGATCGCCGCGCAAACAGGCGCCAGGAGAGACGCCGGAATGCTCACCTACGATGTGTGGCACGCGGACCTCGAGGGCGTCGGGTCCCAGGTACGAGCGAGGCGCCTGCAAAAAAAAAAAAAAAACAACAAAAAAAAAAAAAAAAACGGCGGGTTTCCCGGACGTTAGACGGGGGCCGTCGCTTGGGGGAGGGGGGGGGGCAGCGCCAGGGTGGGTGGGTTAATCGTTCACAGGGCATGGCCGTCGCCAACATTCGCAGCCCATCCCTAATCGCCCTTCAGGGGGGGGGGGGGGGGGGGCAGCAGAGAGTGAGTCAACAACGTCGCTGTGGGTCTGGAGCCACACGTAGGCCCGGAGCCACACGTAGGCCCGGAGCCACACGTAGGCCCGGAGCCACACGTAGGCCCGGAGCCACACGTAGGCCCGGAGCCACACGTAGGCCCGGAGCCACACGTAGGCCCGGAGCCACACGTAGGCCCGGAGCCACACGTAGGCCCGGAGCCACACGTAGGCCCGGAGCCACTCGTAGGCCCGGAGCCACACGTAGGCCCGGAGCCACACGTAGGCCCGGAGCCACACGTAGGCCCGGAGCCACACGTAGGCCCGGAGCCACACGTAGGCCCGGCCGGGCGAGGGCGGCAGATTTCCTTCCCGAAGAAGGACATCAGTGGACCGGGCGGGTCTTTCCGACGATCGGGAAATGGCGGAGTGCCGAATTCACGTTTCGGCATGTGGGGGACTCGCGCCGGGGGGTGGGGGGCGGAGCGCAGTCCCGTTCCCCCGCCCTCTCCCGGGGCGGGCTTACCTGGTAGACGGTGACCTGGCCGCTGAGGTCGTTGGCGATCCGCCTCAGGCCGAGCCGGGCGATCTCCACCGGGTCCGACGGCGGTGGCTGGGGCAGCGGGAAGGGGTTGACGTGCCTGAAGCGGGGGAACCAATACAGGAGGCGCTGGAACTTCCTCAGCGGGTGGCTCTTCGCCCCGAAGACTTGGATCAAGAGGGTCTTCGTCTCCACGTCCGGCAAGATCCCTGGGATGGGGGTGGGGGGGGGGGGGGGGGGAGATCGTCAGGGACATTCACCAAGTACAGCAAGATCCCATTCCGTGACCGCCCTCCCTGTGTCTCTGTAACCACCTCCAGCCCCCACAATTCCCATCCTCCTCTTCAAATCCCTCCCTCGCCCCCTACCTCCCTATCTCTGTAACCTCCTCCAGGCCCTACAATTCTCATCCTCCTCTTCAAATCCCTCCCTCGCCCCCTCCCTCCCTATCTCTGTAACCTCCTCCAGGCCCTACAATTCCCATCCTCCTGTTCAAATCCCTCCCTCGCCCCCTACCTCCCTATCTCTGTAATCTCCTCCAGGCCCTACAATTCTCATCCTCCTCTTCAAATCCCTCCCTCGCCCCCTCCCTCCCTATCTCTGAAACCTCCTCCAGGCCCCTACAATTCCCATCCTCCTGTTCAAATCCCTCCCTCCCTATCTCTGTAACCTCCTCCAGCCCCCACAATTCCCATCCTCCTGTTCAAATCCCTCCCTCGCCCCCTACCTCCCTATCTCTTTAACCTCCTACAGGCCCTACAATTCCCATCCTCCTGTTCAAATCCCTCCCTCGCGCCCCCACTTCCTATCTCTGTAACCTCCTCCAGGCCCTACAATTCCCATCCTCCTGTTCAAATCCCTCCCTCGCGCCCCCACTCCCTATCTCTGTAACCTCCTCCAGGCCCTACAATTCTCATCCTCCTGTTCAAATCCCTCCCTCGCCCCCTCCCTCCCAATCTCTGTATCCTCCTCCAGCCCCTACAACTCTCATCCTCCTGTTCAAATCCCTCCCTCCCTCCCTATCTCTGTAACCTCCTCCAGCCCCTACAATTCTCATCCTCCTCTTCAAATCCCTCCCTCGCCCCCCCCCTCCCTCCCTATCTCTGTATCCTCCTCCAGGCCCTACAATTCTCATCCTCCTGTTCAAATCCCTCCCTCGCCCCCTCCCTCCCTATCTCTGTAACCTCCTCCAGCCCCTAGAATTCCCATCCTCCTGTTCGAATGCCTCCCTCACCCCTCCCTATCTCCCTAACCTCCTCCAGCCCCGACAATTCTCATCATCCTGTTCAAATCCCTCCCTCCCTCCCGGTCTCTGTAACCTCCTCCAGCCCCTACAATTCCCATCCTCCTGTTCAAATCCCTCGCTCGCCCACTCCCTCCCTACCTCTGTAACCTCCTCCAGCCCCTACAATTCACATCCTCCTGTTCAAATCCCTCCCTCGCCCCCTACCTCCTTATCTCTGTAACCTCCTCCAGCCCCGACAATTCTCATCCTCCTGTTCAAATCCCTCCCTCGCCCCCTCCCTCCCTATCTCTGTAACCTCCTCCAGCCCCTACAATTCTCAACCTGTTCAAATCCCTCCCTCGCCCCATCCCTCCCTATCTCTGTAACCTCCTCCAGCCCCTGCAATTCTCATCCTCCTCTTCAAATCCCTCCCTCGCCCCCTACCTCCCTATCTCTGTAACCTCTTCAGCCCCGACAATTCTCATCCTCCTGTTCAAATCCCTCCCTCGCCCCCTCCCTCCCTATCTCTGTAACCTCCTCCAGGCCTCACAATTCTCATCCTCCTGTTCAAATCCCTGACTCCCTCCCTATCTCCGTAACCTCCTCCAGCCCCCACAACCCTCATCCTCCAGTTCAAATCCCTCCCTCGCCCCCTCCCTATCTCTGTAACCTCCTCCAGCCCCGACAATTCTCATCCTCCTGTTCAAATCCCTCCCTCCCTCCCTATCTTTATAACCTCCTCCAGGCCCTACAATTCTCACCCTCCTGTTCAAATCCTTCCCTCACTCCCCTCCCTCCCTATCTCTGTAACCTCCTCCAGCCCCTACAATTCTCATCCTCCTGTTCAAATCCCTCCCTCCCTATCTCTGTAACCTCCTCCAGCCCCTACAATTCTCATCCTCCTTTTCAAATCCCTCCCTCGCCCCCTCCCTCCCTATCTCTGTAACCTCCTCCAGCCCCTACAATTCTCATCCTCCTGTTCAAATCCCACCCTCGCCCCCGCCCTCCCTATCTCCGTAACCTCCAGCCCCTACAATTTCCATCCTCCTGTTCAAATCCCTCCCTCCCCCCTCCCTCCCTATCTTCTAACCTCCAGCCCCTACAATTCCCATCCTCCTGTTCAAATCCCTCCCTATCTCTCTCACCTCCTCCAGCCCCGACAATTCTCATCCTCCTCTTCAAATCCCTCCCTCGCTCCCTCCCGATCTCTGAAAACTCCTCATTGGGGTTTAGGTCCATTGGGATTGTGTAGAGTGGGAGTGAACGTGAAGGGGTTTGGGTCCATTGGGATTGTGTAGAGTGGGAGTGAACGGGAAGGGGTTTGGGTCCATTGGGATTGTGTAGAGTGGGAGTGAATGGGAAGGGGTTTCGATCCATTGGGATTGTGTAGACTGGGAGTGAACGGGAAGGGGTTTGTGTCCATTGGGATTGTGTACAGTGGGAGTCAACGGGAAGGAGTTTGGGTCCATTGGGATTGTGCAGAGTGGGAGTGAACGGGAAGGGGTTTGGGTCCATTGGGATTGTGTAGAGTGGGAGTGAACGGGAAGGGGTTTGGGTCCATTGGGATTGTGTAGAGTGGGAGTGAACGGGAAGGGGTTTGGGTCCATTGGGATTGTGTACAGTGGGAGTGAACGGGAAGGGGTTTGGGTCCATTGGGATTGTGTACAGAGGGAGTGAACGGGAAGGGGTTTGGGTCCATTGGGATTGTGTAGAGTGGGAGTGAACGGGAAGGGGTTTGGGTCCATTGGGATTGTGTAGAGTGGGAGTGAACGGGAAGGGGTTTGGGTCCATTGGGATTGTGTCAAGTGGGAGTGAACGGGAAGGGGTTTGTGTCCATTGGGATTGTGTAGAGTGGGAGTGAACGGGAAGGGGTTTGTGTCCATTGGGATTGTGAAGAGTGGGAGTGAACGGGAAGGGGTTTGGGTCCATTGGGATTGTGTAGAGTGGGAGTGAACGGGAAGGGGTTTGTGTCCATTGGGATTGTGTAGAGTGGGAGTGAACGGGAAGGGGTTTGGGTACATTGGGATTGTGTACAGTGGGAGTGAACGGGAAGGGGTTTGGGCCCATTGGGATTGTGTAGAGTGGGAGTGAACGGGAAGGGGTTTGGGTCCATTGGGATTGTGTAGAGTGGGAGTGAACAGGAAGGGGTTTGGGTCCTTTGGGATTGTGTGGAGTGGGAGTGAACGGGAAGGGGTTTGTGTCCATTGGGATTGTGTAGAGTGGGAGTGAACGGGAAGGGGTTTGGGTCCATTGGGATTGTGTAGAGTTGGAGTGAAGGGAAAGGGGTTTGGGTCCATTGGGATTGTGTAGAGTTGGAAAAAAGGGAAAGGGGTTTGGGTCCATTGGGATTGTGTAGAGTGGGAGTGAACGGGAAAGGGTTTGGGTCCATTGGGATTGTGTAGAGTGGGAGTGAACGGGAAGGGGTTTGGGTCCTTTGGGATTGTGTGGAGTGGGAGTGAACGGGAAGGGGTTTGTGTCCATTGGGATTGTGTAGAGTGGGAGTGAACGGGAAGAGTTTTGGGTCCATTGGGATTGTGTAGAGTGGGAGTGAACGGGAAGGGGTTTGTGTCCAATGGAATAGGAGTGAGTGGGCGAGGAGCTTGCAGGAATACCACGAATGGGATGTGAGCATTTGAGCGGGAGACAGGGCGGGGGGAACTCACCGTAGTTCTCCATCTGCTCAAGGACCTGGATGGCACATTCCTGCTGTCTGGGGAAGTGGTTGAACATCCGCTGAATGTAGTTACGAGGAACGAAGACCTCCTTGGGGAAGACATCAAGCAGTTTGTTGTAGACGGCGAGTTCCCGCTCCACCCCGAACTCCGGCATTTTTCGCAGTGCCATGTAGATGAACTCCACGTGTCCCCGCCGCCGGATGTCGCGTTTGCAGAAGGCGCGCAGCACCCGCTCGTAGGTGCCCCGCGTCCCGGACTGGCGCTGGGCCTCCTCGAACAGGTCCTCGTACGTCACAAGGGCTTGCTCCTGCTGGCCGCCATCCTTCTGCGGGTCAGCCAGCGAGGGGTGGCTGCTGGGTGGTCCCTGGGCCGTCCGTGCGCTCGTGTGGAACGGCCCCGCGCGCGGCCAAGGACAGCGGCCGCTGAGGAGCTGGAACAAGGAGAGAAAGAACAACAAACACTCCCAGGACAGGTACAGCACGGGGTTAGATACAGAGTAAAGCTCCCTCTACACCATCCCCATCAAACACTCCCAGGACAGGTACAGCACGGGGTTAGATACAGAGTAAAGCTCCCTCGACACTGTCCCCATCAAACACTCCCAGGACAGGTACAGCACGTGGTTAGATACAGAGTAAAGCTCCCTCTACACTGTCCCCATCAAACACTCCCAGGACAGGTACAGCACGGGGTTAGATACAGAGTAAAGCTCCCTCTACACTCTCCCCATCAAACACTCCCAGGACAGGTACAGCACGGGGTTAGATACAGAGTAATGCTCCCTCTACACTGTCCCCATCAAACACTCCCAGGACAGGTACTGCACGGGGTTAGATACAGAGTAAAGCTCCCTCTACCCTGTCCCCATCAAACACTCCCAGGACAGGTACAGCATGGGGTTAGATACAGAGTAAACCTCCCTCTACACTGTCCCCATCAAACACTCCCAGGATAGGTACAGCACGGGGTTAGATACAGAGTAAAGCTCCCTCTACACTGTCCCCATCAAACACTCCCAGGGCAGGTACAGCACGGGGTTAGATACAGAGTAAAGCTCCCTCTACACTGCCCCCATCAAACACTCCCAGGACAGGTACAGCACTGGGTTAGATACAGAGTAAAGCTCCCTCTACACTGTCCCCATCAAACACTCCCAGGACAGGTACAGCATGGGGTTAGATACAGAGTAAACCTCCCTCTACACTGTCCCCATCAAACACTCCCAGGATAGGTACAGCACGGGGTTAGATACAGAGTAAAGCTCCCTCTACACTGTCCCCATCAAACACTCCCAGGACAGGTACAGCACTGGGTTAGATACAGAGTAAAGCTCCCTCTACACTGTCCCCATCAAACACTCCCAGGACAGGTACAGCACGGGGTTAGATACAGAGTAAAGCTCCCTCTACACTGTCCCCATCAAACACTCCCAGGACAGGCACAGCACGGGGTTAGATTCAGAGCAAAGCTCCCTCTACTTTAGATACAGAGTAAAGCTCCCTCTACACTGTCCCCATCAAACACTCCCAGGACAGGTACAGCACGGGGTTAGATTCAGAGTAAAGCTCCCTCTACACTGTCCCCATCAAACACTCCCAGGACAGGGACAGCACGGGGTTAGATACAGAGTAAAGCTCCCTCTACACTGTCCCCATCAAACAATCCCAGGACAGGTACAGCACGGGGTTAGATACAGAGTAAAGCTCCCTCTACACTGTCCCCATCAAACATTCCCAGGACAGGTACAGCACGGGGTTAGATACAGAGTAAAGCTCCCTCTACACTGTCCCCATCAAACATTCCCAGGACAGGTACAGCACGGTGTTAGATACAGAGTAAAGCTCCCTCTACACTGTCGCCATCAAACATTCCCAGGACAGGTACAGCACGGTGTTAGATACAGAGTAAAGCTCCCTCTACACTGTCGCCATCAAACATTCCCAGGACAGGTACAGCACGGTGTTAGATACAGAGTAAAGCTCCCTCTACACTGTCCCCATCAAACACTCCCAGGACAGGTACAGCACGGTGTTAGATACAGAGTAAAGCTCCCTCTACACTGTCCCCATCAAACACTCCCAGGACAGGTACAGCACGGTGTTAGATACAGAGTAAAGCTCCCTCTACACTGTCCCCATCAAACACTCCCAGGACAGGTACAGCACGGAGTAAGATACAGAGTAAAGCTCCCTCTACACTGTCCCCATCAAACACTCCCAGGACAGGTACAGCACGGAGTTAGATACAGAGTAAAGCTCCCTCTACACTGTCCCCATCAAACACTCTCAGGACAGGTACAGCACGGGGTTAGATACAGAGTAAAGCTCCCTCTACACTGTCCCCATCAAACACTCCCAGGACAGGTACAGCACGGGGTTAGATACAGAGTAAAGGTCCCTCTACACTGTCCCCATCAAACACTCCCAGGACAGGTACAGCACGGGGTTAGATACAGAGTAAAGCTCCCTCTACACTGACCCCATCAAACACTCCCAGGACAGGTACAGCACGGGGTTAGATACAGAGTAAAGCTCCGTCTACACTGTCGCCATCAAACACTCCCAGGACAGGTGCAGCACGGTGTTAGATACAGAGAAAAGCTCCCTCTACACTGTCACCATCAAACACGCCCAGGACAGGTACAGCACGGGGTTAGATACAGAGTAAAGCTCCCTCCACACTGTCCCTATCAAACACTCACAGGACAGGGAGAGCACGGGGTTAGATTCAGAGTAAAGCTCCCTCTACTTTAGATACAGAGTAAAGCTCCCTCTACACTGTCCCCATCAAACACTCCCAGGACAGGTACAGCACGGGGTTAGATTCAGAGTAAAGCTCCCTCTACACTGTCCCCATCAAACACTCCCAGGACAGATACAGCATGAGGTTAGATACAGAGTAAACCTCCCTCTACACTGTCCCCATCAAACACTCCCAGGACAGGTACAGCACGGGGTTAGATACAGAGTAAAGCTCCATCTAGACTGTCCCCATCAAACACTCCCAGGGCAGGGACAGCATAGGGTTAGATACAGAGTAAAGCTCCCTCAACACTGTCCCCATCAAACACTCCCAGGACAGGTACAGCACGGTGTTAGATACAGAGTAAAGCTCCCTCTACACTGTCGCCATCAAACATTCCCAGGACAGGTACAGCACGGTGTTAGATAGAGAGTAAAGCTCCCTCTACACTGTCGCCATCAAACATTCCCAGGACAGGTACAGCACGGTGTTAGATAGAGAGTAAAGCTCCATCTACGCTGTCGCCATCAAACACTCCCAGGACAGGTACAGCATGGGGTTAGATGCAGAGTAATGCTCCCTCTACACTGTCGCCATCAAACACTCCCAGGACAGGGACAGCACGGGATTAGACACAGAGTAAAGCTCCCTCCACACTGTCCCCATCAAACAGTCCCAGGACAGGTACAGCACGGGGTTAGATAAAAATAAAAGTTCCCTCTACACTGTCCCCATCAAACACTCCCAGGACAGGTGCAGCACGGGGTTAGATACAGAGTAAAGCTCCGTCTACACTGTCTCCATCAAACACTCCCAGGACAGGTACAGCACGGGGTTAGATACAGAGTAAAACTCCCTCTACACTGTCCCCATCAAACACTCCCAGGACAGGTACAGCACGGGGTTAGATACAGAGTAAAGCTCCGTCTACACTGTCGCCATCAAACACTCCCAGGACAGGGACAGCACGGGGTTAGATACAGAGTAAAGCTCCATCTACACTGTTCCCATCAAACACTCCCAGGACAGGTACAGCACGGGGTTAGATACAAAGTAAAGCTCCCTCTACACTGTCCCCATCAAACACTCCCAGGACAGGTACAGCACGGGGTTAGATACAGACTAAAGCTCCCTCGACACTGTCCCCATCAAACAATCCCAGGACAGATACAGCACGGGGTTAGATACAGAGTAAAGCTCCCTCTACACTGTCCCCATCAAACACTCCCAGGACAGGTACAGCACGGGGTTAGATACAGAGTAAAGCTCCCTCTACACTGTCCCCATCAAACACTCCCAGGACAGGGACAGCACGGTGTTAGATACAGAGTAAAGCTCCCTCTACACTGTCCCCATCAAACACTCCCAGGACAGGTACAGCACGGGGTTAGATACAGAGTAAAGCTCCCTCTACACTGTCCCTATCAAACACTCACAGGACAGGGAGAGCACGGGGTCAGATACAGAGTAAAGCTCCCTCTACACTGTCCCCATCAAACACTCCCAGGACAGGTACAGCACGGGGTTAGATACAGAGTAAAGCTCCCTCTACACTGTCCCCATCAAACACTCCCAGGACAGGTACAGCACGGGGTTAGATATAGAGTAAACCTCCCTCTACACTGTCCCCATCAAACACTCCCAGGACAGGTACAGCACGGTGTTAGATACAGAGTAAAGCTCCCTCTACACTGTCGCCATCAAACACTCCCAGGACAGGTACAGCACGGGTTTAGATACAGAGTAAAACTCCCTCTACACTGTCCCCATCAAACACTCCCAGGGCAGGTACAGCACGGGGTTAGATACAGAGTAAAGCTCCATCTACGCTGTAGCCATCAAACACTCCCAGGACAGGTACAGCACGGTGTTAGATACAGAGTAAAGCTCCCTCTACACTGTCGCCATCAAACACTCCCAGGACAGGGACAGCACGGGGTTAGATAAAAATAAAAGTTCCCTCTACACTGTCCCCATCAAACACTCCCAGGACAGGTACAGCACGGGGTTAGATACAGATTAAAGCTCCCTCTACACTGTCCCCATCAAACACTCCCAGGACAGATACTGCACGGGGTTGGACACAGAGTAAAGCTCCCTCCACACTGTCCCCATCAAACACTCCCAGAACAGGTACAGCACGGGGTTAGATACAGAGTAAAGCTCCCTCTACACTGTCCCCATCAAACACTCCCAGAGCAGGTACAGCACGGGGTTAAATAAAAATAAAAGTTCCCTCTACACTGTCCCCATCAAACACTCCCAGGACAGGGACAGCACGGGGTTAGATACAGAGTAAAGCTCCATCTACGCTGTCGCCATCAAACACTCCCAGGACAGGTACAGCACGGGGTTAGATACAGAGTAAAGCTCCCACTACACTGTCCCCATCAAACACTCCCAGGAGAGGTACAGCACGGGGTTAGATACAGAGTAAAGCTCCCTCTACACTGTTCCCATCAAACACTCCCAGGACAGGTACAGCACGGGGTTAGACACAGAGTAAAGCTCCCTCCACACTGTCCCCATCAAACACTCCCAGGACAGGTACAGCACGGGGTTAGATACAGAGTAAAGCTCCCTCTACACTGTCCCCGTCAAACACTCCCAGGACAGATACAGCACGGGGTTAGATACAGAGTAAAGCTCCCTCTACACTGTCCCCATCAAACACTCCCAGGACAGGTACAGCACAAGGTTAGATACAGAGTAAAGCTCCCTCTACACTGTCCCCATCAAACACTCCCAGGACAGGTACAGCACGGGGTAAGACACAGTGTAAAGCTCCCTCTACACTGTCCCCATCAAACACTTCCAGGACAGGTACAGCACGGGGTTAGATACAGAGTAAAGCTCCCTCTGCACTGTCCCCATCAAACACTCCCAGGACAGGTACAGCACGAGGTTAGATACAGAGTAAAGCTCCCTCTACACTGTCCCCATCAAACACTCCCAGGACAGGTACAGCACGGGGTTAGATACAGAGTAAAGCTCCCTCTACACTGTCCCCATCCAACACTCCCAAGACAGGTACAGCACGGGGTTAGATACAGAGTAAAGCTCCCACTACACTGTCCCCATCAAACACTCCCAGGACAGGGACAGCACGGTGTTAGATACAGTGTAAAGCTCCCTCTACACTGTCCCCATCAAACACTCCCAGGACAGGTACAGCACGGGGTTAGATACAGAGTAAAGCTCCCACTACACTGTCCCCATCAAACACTCCCAGGACAGGGACAGCACGGTGTTAGATACAGAGTAAAGCTCCCACTACACTGTTCCCATCAAACACTCCCAGGACAGGTACAGCACGGGGTTAGAGACAGAGTAAAGCTCCCTCGACACTGTCCCCATCAAACAGTCCCAGGAAAGGTACAGCACGGGGTTAGATAGAGAGTAAAGCTCCCTCTACACTGTGCTCATCAAACACTCCCAGGACAGGGAGAGCACGGGGTTAGATACAGAGTAAAGCTCCCTCTACACTGTCACCATCAAACACTCCCAGGACAGGTACAGCACGGGGTTAGAGACAGAGTAAAGCTCCCTCTACACTGTCCCCATCAAACACTCCCAGGAAAGGTACAGCACGGGGTTAGATAGAGAGTAAAGCTCCCTCTACACTGTCCTCATCAAACACTCCCAGCACAGGGAGAGCACGGGGTTAGATACAGAGTAAAGCTCCCTCTACACTGTCCCCATCAAACACTCCCAGGACAGGTACAGCACGGGGTTAGATACAGAGTAAAGCTCCCTCTACACCGTCCCCATCAAACACTCCTAGGACAGGTACAGCACGGGGTGAGATACAGAGTAAAGCTCCCTCTACACTGTCCCCATCAAACACTCCCAGGAAAGGTACAGCACGGTGTTAGATACAGAGTAAAGCTCCCTCTACACTGTGGCCATCAAACACTCCCAGGACAGGTACAACACGGGGTTAGATACAGTGTAAAGCTCCCTCTACACTGTCCCCATCAAACACTCCCAGGACAGGTACAGCACGGGGTTAGATACAGAGTAAAGCTTCCTCTACACTGTCCCCATCAAACACTCCCAGGACAGGTACAGCACGGGGTTAGATACAGAGTAAAGCTCCCTCGACACTGTCCCCATCAAACAATCCCAGGACAGATACAGCACGGGGTTAGATACAGAGTAAAGCTCCCTCTACACTGTCCCCATCAAACACTCCCAGGACAGGTACAGCACGGGGTTAGACACAGTGTAAAGCTCCCTCTACACTGTCCCCATCAAACACTCCCAGGACAGGTACAGCACGGGGTTAGAGACAGAGTAAAGCTCCCTCTTCACTGTCCCCATCAAACACTCCCAGGAGAGGTACAGCACGGGGTTAGATACAGTGTAAAGCTCCCTCTTCACTGTCCCCATCAAACACTCCCAGGACGGTACAGCACGGGGTTCGATGCAGAGTAAAGCTCCCTCTACACTGTCCCCATCAAACACTCCCAGGAAAGGTACAGCACGGGGTTAGATAGAGAGTAAAGCTCCCTCTACACTGTCCTCATCAAACACTCCCAGGACAGGGAGAGCACGGGGTTAGATACAGAGTAAAGCTCCCTCTACACTGTCCCCATCAAACACTCCCAGGACAGGTACAGCACGGGGTTAGATACAGAGAAAAGCTCCCTCTACACTGTCCCCATCAAACACTCCCAGGACAGGGACAGCACGGGGTTAGATACAGAGTAAAGCTCCCTCTACACTGTCCTCATCAAACACTCCCAGGACAGGGAGAGCACGGGGTTAGATACAGAGTAAAGCTCCCTCTACACTGTCCCCATCAAACACTCCCAGGACAGGGACAGCACGGGGTTAGATACAGAGTAAAGCTCCCTCTACACTGTCCCCATCAAACACTCCCAGGACAGGGAGAGCACGGGGTTAGATACAGAGTAAAGCTCCCTCTACACTGTCCCCATCAAACACTCCCAGGACAGGTACAGCACGGGGTTAGATACAGAGTAAAGCTCCCTCTACTTTAGGTACAGAGTAAAGCTCCCTCTACACTGTCCCCATCAAACACTCCCAGGACAGGTACAGCACGGGGTTAGACACAGAGTAAAGCCCCCTCTACACTGTACCCATCAAACACTCCCAGGACAGGGACAGCACGGGGTTAGATACAGAGTAAAGCTCCCTCTACGCTGTCCCCATCAAACACTCCCAGAACAGGTACAGCACGGGGTTAGATAGAGAGTAAAGCTCCCTCTACACTGTCACCATCAAACACTCCCAGGAGAGGTACAGCACGGGGTAAGATACAGAGTAAAGCTCCCTCTGCACTGTCCCCATCAAACACTCCCAGGACAGGTACAGCACGGTGTTAAGATACAGAGTAAAGCTCCATCTACACTGTCCTCATCAAACACTCCCAGGACAGGGACAGCACGGGGTTCGATACAGAGTAAAGCTCCCTCTACACTGTCCCCATCCAACACTCCCAGGAGAGGTACAGCACGAGGTTAGATACAGAGTAAAGCTCCCTCTACACTGTCCCCATCAAACACTCCCAGGAAAGGTACAGCACGGGGTTAGATACAGAGTAAAGCTCCCTCTATACTGTCCTCATCAAACACTCCCAGGAGAGGTACAGCACGGGGTTAGATACAGAGTAAAGCTCCCTCTACACTGTCCCCATCAAACACTCCCAGGACAGGTACAGCACGGTGTTAGATACAGAGTAAAGCTCCCTCTACACTGTCCCCATTAAACACTCCCAGGACAGGTACAGCACGGGGTTAGATACAAAGTAAAGCTCCCTGTACACTGTCCCCATCAAACACTCCCAGGAAAGGTACAGCACGGGGTTAGATACAGAGTAAAGCTCCCTCTACACAGTCCCCATCAAACACTCCCAGGACAGGTACAGCACGGGGTTAGATACAGAGTAAAGCTCCCTCTACACTGTCCCCATCAAACACTCCCAGGAGAGGTACAGCACGGTGTTAGATACAGAGTAAAGCCCCCTCTACACTGTCCCCATCAAACACTCCCAGGACAGGTACAGCACGGGGTTAGATACAGAGTAAAGCTCCCTCTACACTGTCCCCATCAAACACTCCCAGGACAGGTACAGCACGGGGTTAGATACAGAGTAAAGCTACCTCTACACTGTCCCCATCAAACACTCCCAGGACGGTACAGCACGGGGTTCGATACAGAGTAAAGCTCCCTCTGCACTGTCCCCATCAAACACTCCCAGGGCAGGTACAGCACGGGGTTAGATACAGAGTAAAGCTCCCTCTACACTGTCCCCATCCAACACTCCCAGGAGAGGTACAGCACGGGGTTAGATACAGAGTAAAGCTCCCTGTACACTGTCCCCATTAAACACTCCCAGGTCAGGTACAGCACGGAGTTAGATACAGAGTAAAGCTCCCTCTACACTGTCCCCATCAAACACTCCCAGGACAGGTACAGCACGGGGTTAGATACAGAGTAAAGCTCCCTCTACACTGTCCCCATCAAACACTCCCAGGACAGCTACAGCACGGTGTTAGATACAGAGTAAAGCCCCCTCTACACTGTCCCCATCAAACACTCCCAGGACAGGTACAGCACGGGGTTAGATACAGAGTAAAGCTCCCTCTACACTGTCCCCATCAAACACTCCCAGGACAGGTACAGCACGGGGTTAGATACAGAGTAAAGCTACCTCTACACTGTCCCCATCAAACACTCCCAGGACGGTACAGCACGGGGTTAGATACAGAGTAAAGCTCCCTCTATACTGTCCTCATCAAACACTCCCAGGAGAGGTACAGCACGGGGTTAGATACAGAGTAAAGCTCCCTCTACACTGTCCCCATCAAACACTCCCAGGACAGGTACAGCACGGTGTTAGATACAGAGTAAAGCTCCCTCTACACTGTCCCCATTAAACACTCCCAGGACAGGTACAGCACGGGGTTAGATACAAAGTAAAGCTCCCTCTATACTGTCCTCATCAAACACTCCCAGGACAGGTACAGCACAGGGTTAGATACAGAGTAAAGCTCCCTCTACACTGTCCCCATCAAACACTCCCAGGAAAGGTACAGCACGGGGTTAGAAACAGAGTAAAGCTCCCTCTACACAGTCCCCATCAAACACTCCCAGGACAGGTACAGCACGGGGTTAGATACAGAGTAAAGCTACCTCTACACTGTCCCCATCAAACACTCCCAGGACAGGTACAGCACGGGGTTAGATACAGAGTAAAGCTCCCTCTACACTGTCCCCATCAAACACTCCCAGGACAGGTACAGCACGGGGTTAGATACAGAGTAAAGCTCCCTCTACACTGTCCCCATCAAACACTCCCAGGACAGGTACAGCACGGGGTTAGATACAGAGTAAAGCTCCCTCTACACTGTCCCCATCCAACACTCCCAGGAGAGGTACAGCACGGGGTTAGATACAGAGTAAAGCTCCCTGTACACTGTCCCCATTAAACACTCCCAGGACAGGTACAGCACGGAGTTAGATACAGAGTAAAGCTCCCTCTACACTGTCCCCATCAAACACTCCCAGGACAGCTACAGCACGGTGTTAGATACAGAGTAAAGCCCCCTCTACACTGTCCCCATCAAACACTCCCAGGACAGGTACAGCACGGGGTTAGATACAGAGTAAAGCTCCCTCTACACTGTCCCCATCAAACACTCCCAGGACAGGTACAGCACGGGGTTAGATACAGAGTAAAGCTACCTCTACACTGTCCCCATCAAACACTCCCAGGACGGTACAGCACGGGGTTCGATACAGAGTAAAGCTCCCTCTGCACTGTCCCCATCAAACACTCCCAGGGCAGGTACAGCACGGGGTTAGATACAGAGTAAAGCTCCCTCTACACTGTCCCCATCCAACACTCCCAGGAGAGGTACAGCACGGGGTTAGATACAGAGTAAAGCTCCCTGTACACTGTCCCCATCAAACACTCCCAGGACAGGTACAGCACGGGGTTAGATACAGAGTAAAGCTACCTCTACACTGTCCCCATCAAACACTCCGAGGACAGGTACAGCACGGGGTTCGATACAGAATAAAGCTCCCTCTACACTGTCCCCATCAAACACTCCCAGGACAGGTACAGCACGGGGTTAGATACAGAGTAAAGCTCCCTCTGCACTGTCCCCATCAAACACTCCCAGGACAGGGACAGCACGGGGTTAGATACAGAGTAAAGCTCCCTCGACACTGTCCCCATCAAACACTCCTAGGACAGGTACAGCACGCGGTTAGATACAGAGTAAAGCTCCCTCTACACCGTCTCCATCAAACACTCCCAGGACAGGTACAGCACGGGGTTAGATACAGAGTAAAGCTCCCTCTATACTGTCCTCATCAAACACTCCCAGGAGAGGTACAGCACGGGGTTAGATACAGAGTAAAGCTCCCTCTGCACTGTCCCCATCAAACACTCCCAGGACAGGTACAGCACGGTGTTAAGATACAGAGTAAAGCTCCCTCTACACTGTCCCCATCAAACACTCCCAGGACAAGTACAGCACGGGGTTAGATACAGAGTAAAGCTCCCTCTACACTGTCCCCATCAAACAGTCCAAGGACAGGTACAGCACGGGGTTAGATACAGAGTAAAGCTCCCTCTATACTGTCCTCATCAAACACTCCCAGGAGAGGTACAGCACGGGGTTAGATACAGAGTAAAGCTCCCTCTGCACTGTCCCCATCAAACACTCCCAGGACAGGTACAGCACGGTGTTAAGATACAGAGTAAAGCTCCCTCTGCACTGTCCCCATCAAACACTCCCAGGACAGGTACAGCACGGGGTTAGATACAGAGTAAAGCTCCCTCTACACTGTCCCCATCAAACACTCCCAGGACAGGTACAGCACGGGGTTAGATACAGAGTAAAGCTCCCACTACACTGTCCCCATCAAACACTCCCAGGACAGGTACAGCACGGGACTAGATACAGAGTAAATCTTCATCTACACTGTCCCCATCAAACACTCTCAGGACAGGTACAGCACGGGGTTAGATACAGAGTAAAGCTCCCTCTACACTGTGCCCATCAAACACTCCCAGGACAGGGACAGCACGGGGTTAGACACAGAGCAAAGCTCCCTCTACACTGTCCCCATCAAACACTCCCAGGACAGGTACAGCACGGGGTTAGATACAAAGTAAAGCTCCCTCGACACTGTCCCCATCAAACACTCCCAGGACAGGGATAGCACGGGGTTAGATAGAGAGTAAAGCTCCCTCTACACTGTCCTCATCAAACACTCCCAGGACAGGGAGAGCACGGGGTTAGATACAGAGTAAAGCTCCCTCTACACTGTCCCCATCAAACACTCCCAGGACAGGTACAGCACGGGGTTAGATACAGAGTAAAGCTCCCTCTACACTGTCACCATCAAACACTCCCAGGAGAGGTACAGCACGGGGTTAGATACAGAGTAAAGCTCCCTCTATACTGTCCTCATCAAACACTCCCAGGAGAGGTACAGCACGGGGTTAGATACAGAGTAAAGCTCCCTCTACACTGTCCCCATCAAACACTCCCAGGACAGGTACAGCACGGGGTTAGATACAAAGTAAAGCTCCCTCTACACTGTCCCCATCAAACACTCCCAGGACAGGGATAGCACGGGGTTAGATACAGAGTAAAGCTCCCTCTGCACTGCCCCCATAAAACACTCCCAGGAAAGGTACAGCACGGGGTTAGATACAGAGTAAAGCTCCCTCTACACTGTCGCCATCAAACACTCCCAGGACTGGTACAGCACGGGGTTTGAAACAGAGTAAAGCTCCCTCTACACTGTCCCCATCAAAAACTCCCTGGACAGGTACAGCACGGGGTTAGATAAAGTGTAAAGCTCCCTCTACACTGTCCCCATCAAACACTCCCAGGACAGCTACAGCACGGGGTTAGATACAGAGTAAAGCTCCCTCTACACTGTCCCCATTAAACACTCCCAGGACAGGTACAGCACGGGGATAGATACAAAGTAAAGCTCCCTCTACACTGTCCCCATCAAACACTCCCAGGACAGGTACAGCACGGGGTTAGATACAGAGTAAAGCTCCCTCTACACAGTCCCCATCAAACACTCCCAGGAAAGGTACAGCACGGGGTTAGATACAGAGTAAAGCTCCCTCTACACTGTCGCCATCAAACACTCCCAGGACTGGTACAGCACGGGGTTTGAAACAGAGTAAAGCTCCCTCTACACTGTCCCCATCAAAAACTCCCTGGACAGGTACAGCACGGGGTTAGATACAGAGTAAAGCTCCCTCTACACTGTCCCCATCAAACACTCCCAGAACAGGTACAGCACGGGGTTAGATACAGAGTAAAGCTCCCTCGACACTGTCCCCATCAAACACTCCCAGGACAGGTACAGCACGTGGTTAGATATAGAGTAAAGCTCCCTCTACACTGTCCCCATCAAACACTCCCAGGACAGGTACAGCACGGGGTTAGATACAGAGTAAAGCTCCCTCTACACTGTCCCCATCAAACACTCCCAGGACAGGTACAGCACAGGGTTAGATACAGTGTAAAGCTCCCTCTACACTGTCCCCATCAAACACTCCCAGGACAGGGACAGCACGGGGTTAGATACAGAGCAAAGCTCCCTCTACACTGTCCCCATCAAACACTCCCAGGACAGGTACAGCACGGGGTGAGATACAGAGTAAAGCTCCCTCTACACTGTCCCCATCAAACACTCCCAGGAGAGGTACAGCACGGGGTTAGATAAAGAGTAAAGCTACCTCTACACTGTCCCCATCAAACACTCCCAGGACAGGTACAGCACGTGGTTAGATACAGAGTAAAGCTCCCTCTACACTGTCCCCATCAAACACTCCCAGGACAGGTACAGCACGGGGTTAGATACAGAGTAAAGCTCCCTCTACACTGTCCCCATCAAACACTCCCAGGAAAGGTACAGCACGGGGTTAGATACAGAGTAAAGCTCCCTCTATACTGTCCCCATCAAACACTCCCAGGACAGGTACAGCACGGGGTTAGATACAGAGTAAAGCTCCCTCTACACTGTCCCCATCAAACACTCCCAGGACAGGTACAGCACGGAGTTAGATACAGAGTAAAGCTCCCTCTACACTGTCCCCATCAAACACTCCCAGGACAGGTACAGCACGGGGTTAGATACAGAGTCAAGCTCCCTCTGCACTGTCCCCATCAAACACACCCAGGACAGGTACAGCACGGGGTTAGATACAGAGTCAAGCTCCCTCTACACTGTCCCCATCAAACACTCTCAGGACAGGTACAGCACGGGGTTAGATACAGAGTAAAGCTCCCTCTACACTGTCACCATCAAACACTGCCAGGACAGGGACAGGACGAGGTTAGATACAGAGTAAAGCTCCCTCGACACTGTCCCCATCAAACACTCCCAGGACAGGTACAGCACGGGGTTAGATAGAGAGTAAAGCTCCCTCTACCCTGTCCTCATCAAACACTCCCAGGACAGGTACAGCACGGGGTTAGATACAGAGTAAAGCTCCCTCTACACTGTTCCCATCAAACACTCCCAGGACAGGTACAGCACGGGGTTAGATACAAAGTAAAGCTCCCTCTACACTGTCCCCATCAAACACTCCCAGGACAGGGATAGCACTGGGTTAGATACAGAGTAAAGCTCCCTCTACACAGTCCCCATCAAACACTCCCAGGAAAGGTACAGCACGGGGTTAGATACAGAGTAAAGCTCCCTCTACACTGTCGCCATCAAACACTCCCAGGACTGGTACAGCACGGGGTTTGAAACAGAGTAAAGCTCCCTCTACACTGTCCCCATCAAAAACTCCCTGGACAGGTACAGCACGGGGTTAGATAAAGAGTAAAGCTCCCTCTACACTGTCCCCATCAAACACTCCCAGGACAGGTACAGCATGGGGTTAGATACAGAGTAAAGCTCCCTCGACACTGTCCCTATCAAACACTCCCAGGAAAGGTACAGCACGGGGTTAGATACAGAGTAAAGCTCCCTCTGCACTGTCCCCATCAAACACTCCCAGGACAGGTACAGCACGGTGTTAGATACAGAGTAAAGCTCCCTCTACACTGTCCCCATCAAACACTCCGAGGACAGGTACAGCACGGGGTTAGATACAGAGTAAAGCTCCCTCTACACTGTCCCCATCAAACACTCCCAGGACAGGTACAGCACAGGGTTAGATACAAAGTAAAGCTCCCTCTACACTGTCCCCATTAAACACTCCCAGGACAGGTACAGCACGGGTTAGATACAGAGTAAAGCTCCCTCTACACTGTCCCCATTCAACACTCCCAGGACAGGTACAGCACAGGGTTAGATACAAAGTAAAGCTCCCTCTACACTGTCCCCATCAAACACTCCCAGGAAAGGTACAGCACGGGGTTCGATACAGAGTAAAGCTCCCTCTACACTGTCGCCATCAAACACTCCCAGGACAGGACAGGTACAGGACGGGGTTAGATACAGAGTAAAGCTCCCTCTACACTGTCCCCATTAAACACTCCCAGGACAGGTACAGCACGGGGTTAGATACAAAGTAAAGCTCCCTCTACACTGTCCCCATCAAACACTCCCAGGACAGGTACAGCACGGGGTTAGATACAGAGTAAAGCTCCCTCTACACAGTCCCCATCAAACACTCCCAGGACTGGTACAGCACGGGGTTTGAAACAGAGTAAAGCTCCCTCTACACTGTCCCCATCAAAAACTCCCTGGACAGGTACAGCACGGGGTTAGATACAGAGTAAAGCTCCCTCTACACTGTCCCCATCAAACACTCCCAGGACAGGTACAGCATGGGGTTAGATACAGAGTAAAGCTACCTCTACTCTGTCCCCATCAAACACTCCCAGAACAGGTACAGCACGGGGTTAGATACAGAGTAAAGCTCCCTCGACACTGTCCCCATCAAACACTCCCAGGACAGGTACAGCACGTGGTTAGATATAGAGTAAAGCTCCCTCTACACTGTCCCCATCAAACACTCCCAGGACAGGTACAGCACGGGGTTAGATACAGAGTAAAGCTCCCTCTACACTGTCCCCATCAAACACTCCCAGGACAGGTACAGCACAGGGTTAGATACAGTGTAAAGCTCCCTCTACACTGTCCCCATCAAACACTCCCAGGACAGGTACAGCACGGGGTTAGATACAGAGTAAAACTACCTCTACACTGTCCCCATCAAACACTCCCAGGCCGGTACAGCACGGGGTTAGATACAGAGTAAAGCTCCCTCTACACTGTCCCAACAAACACTCCCAGGACAGGTACAGCATGGGGTTAGATACAGAGTAAAGCTCCCTCTACACTGTCCCCATCAAACACTCCCAGGACAGGGACAGCACGGGGTTAGATACAGAGCAAAGCTCCCTCTACACTGTCCCCATCAAACACTCCCAGGGCAGGTACAGCACGGGGTGAGATACAGAGTAAAGCTCCCTCTATACTGTCCCCATCAAACACTCCCAGGAGAGGTACAGCACGGGGTTAGATAAAGAGTAAAGCTACCTCTACACTGTCCCCATCAAACACTCCCAGGACAGGTACAGCACGTGGTTAGATACAGAGTAAAGCTCCCTCTACACTGTCCCCATCAAACACTCCCAGGACAGGTACAGCATGGGGCTAGATACAGAGTAAAGCTCCCTCTACACTGTCCCCATCAAACACTCCCAGGACAGGTACAGCACGGGGTTAGATACAGAGTAAAGCTCCCTCTACACTGTCCCCATCAAACACTCCCAGGAAAGGTACAGCACGGGGTTAGATACAGAGTAAAGCTCCCTCTATACTGTCCCCATCAAACACTCCCAGGACAGGTACAGCACGGGGTTAGATACAGAGTAAAGCTCCCTCTACACTGTCCCCATCAAACACTCCCAGGACAGGTACAGCACGGAGTTAGATACAGAGTAAAGCTCCCTCTACACTGTCCCCATCAAACACTCCCAGGACAGGTACAGCACGGGGTTATATACAGAGTAAAGCTCCCTCTACACTGTCCCCATCAAACACTCCCAGGACAGGTACAGCACGGGGTTAGATACAGAGTCAAGCTCCCTCTGCACTGTCCCCATCAAACACTCCCAGGACAGGTACAGCACGGGGTTAGATACAGAGTCAAGCTCCCTCTGCACTGTCCCCATCAAACACACCCAGGACAGGTACAGCACGGGGTTAGATACAGAGTCAAGCTCCCTCTACACTGTCCCCATCAAACACTCTCAGGACAGGTACAGCACGGGGTTAGATACAGAGTAAAGCTCCCTCTACACTGTCACCATCAAACACTGCCAGGACAGGGACAGGACGAGGTTAGATACAGAGTAAAGCTCCCTCGACACTGTCCCCATCAAACACTCCCAGGACAGGTACAGCACGGGGTTAGATAGAGAGTAAAGCTCCCTCTACGCTGTCCTCATCAAACACTCCCAGGACAGGGAGAGCACGGGGTTAGATACAGAGTAAAGCTCCCTCTACACTGTCACCATCAAACACTGCCAGGACAGGGACAGCACGAGGTTAGATACAGAGTAAAGCTCCCTCGACACTGCCCCATCAAACACTCCCAGGGAAGGTACAGCACGGGGTTAGATACAGAGTAAAGCTCCCTCTATACTGTCCTCATCAAACACTCCCAGGAGAGGTACAGCACGGGGTTAGATACAGAGTAAAGCTCCCTCTACACTGTCCCCATCAAACACTCCCAGGACAGGTACAGCACGGGGTTAGATACAGAGTAAAGCTCCCTCTACAGTGTCCCCATTAAACACTCCCAGGACAGGTCCAGCACGGGGTGAGATACAAAGTAAAGCTCCCTCTACACTGTCCCCATCAAACACTCCCAGGACAGGTACAGCACGGGGTTAGATAAAAATAAAAGTTCCCTCTACACTGTCCCCATCAAACACTCCCAGGACAGGGACAGCACGGGGTTAGATACAGAGTAAAGCTCCCTCTACACTGTTCCCATCAAACACTCCCAGGACAGGTACAGCACGGGGTTAGATACAAAGTAGAGCTCCCTCTACACTGTCCCCATCAAACACTCCCAGGACAGGTACAGCACGGGGTTAGATAAAAATAAAAGTTCCCTCTACACTGTCCCCATCAAACACTCCCAGGACAGGGACAGCACGGGGTTAGATACAGAGTAAAGCTCCCTCTACACTGTTCCCATCAAACACTCCCAGGACAGGTACAGCACGGGGTTAGATACAAAGTAGAGCTCCCTCTACACAGTCCCCATCAAACACTCCCAGGAAAGGTACAGCACGGGGTTAGATACAGAGTAAAGCTCCCTCTACACTGTCCGCATCAAACACTCCCAGGACAGGTACAGCACGGAGTTAGATACAGAGTAAAGCTCCCTCTACACTGTCCCCATCAAACACTCCCAGGACAGGTACAGCACGGGGTTAGATACAGAGTCAAGCTCCCTCTGCACTGTCCCCATCAAACACACCCAGGACAGGTACAGCACGGGGTTAGATACAGAGTCAAGCTCCCTCTGCACTGTCCCCATCAAACACTCCCAGGACAGGTACAGCACGGGGTTAGATAAAGTGTAAAGCTCCCTCTACACTGTCCCCATCAAACACTCCCAGGACAGCTACAGCACGGGGTTAGATACAGAGTAAAGCTCCCTCTACACTGTCCCCATTAAACACTCCCAGGACAGGTACAGCACGGGGATAGATACAAAGTAAAGCTCCCTCTACACTGTCCCCATCAAACACTCCCAGGACAGGTACAGCACGGGGTTAGATACAGAGTAAAGCTCCCTCTACACAGTCCCCATCAAACACTCCCAGGAAAGGTACAGCACGGGGTTAGATACAGAGTAAAGCTCCCTCTACACTGTCGCCATCAAACACTCCCAGGACTGGTACAGCACGGGGTTTGAAACAGAGTAAAGCTCCCTCTACACTGTCCCCATCAAAAACTCCCTGGACAGGTACAGCACGGGGTTAGATACAGAGTAAAGCTCCCTCTACACTGTCCCCATCAAACACTCCCAGAACAGGTACAGCACGGGGTTAGATACAGAGTAAAGCTCCCTCGACACTGTCCCCATCAAACACTCCCAGGACAGGTACAGCACGTGGTTAGATATAGAGTAAAGCTCCCTCTACACTGTCCCCATCAAACACTCCCAGGACAGGTACAGCACGGGGTTAGATACAGAGTAAAGCTCCCTCTACACTGTCCCCATCAAACACTCCCAGGACAGGTACAGCACAGGGTTAGATACAGTGTAAAGCTCCCTCTACACTGTCCCCATCAAACACTCCCAGGACAGGGACAGCACGGGGTTAGATACAGAGCAAAGCTCCCTCTACACTGTCCCCATCAAACACTCCCAGGACAGGTACAGCACGGGGTGAGATACAGAGTAAAGCTCCCTCTACACTGTCCCCATCAAACACTCCCAGGAGAGGTACAGCACGGGGTTAGATAAAGAGTAAAGCTACCTCTACACTGTCCCCATCAAACACTCCCAGGACAGGTACAGCACGTGGTTAGATACAGAGTAAAGCTCCCTCTACACTGTCCCCATCAAACACTCCCAGGACAGGTACAGCACGGGGTTAGATACAGAGTAAAGCTCCCTCTACACTGTCCCCATCAAACACTCCCAGGAAAGGTACAGCACGGGGTTAGATACAGAGTAAAGCTCCCTCTATACTGTCCCCATCAAACACTCCCAGGACAGGTACAGCACGGGGTTAGATACAGAGTAAAGCTCCCTCTACACTGTCCCCATCAAACACTCCCAGGACAGGTACAGCACGGAGTTAGATACAGAGTAAAGCTCCCTCTACACTGTCCCCATCAAACACTCCCAGGACAGGTACAGCACGGGGTTAGATACAGAGTCAAGCTCCCTCTGCACTGTCCCCATCAAACACACCCAGGACAGGTACAGCACGGGGTTAGATACAGAGTCAAGCTCCCTCTACACTGTCCCCATCAAACACTCTCAGGACAGGTACAGCACGGGGTTAGATACAGAGTAAAGCTCCCTCTACACTGTCACCATCAAACACTGCCAGGACAGGGACAGGACGAGGTTAGATACAGAGTAAAGCTCCCTCGACACTGTCCCCATCAAACACTCCCAGGACAGGTACAGCACGGGGTTAGATAGAGAGTAAAGCTCCCTCTACCCTGTCCTCATCAAACACTCCCAGGACAGGTACAGCACGGGGTTAGATACAGAGTAAAGCTCCCTCTACACTGTTCCCATCAAACACTCCCAGGACAGGTACAGCACGGGGTTAGATACAAAGTAAAGCTCCCTCTACACTGTCCCCATCAAACACTCCCAGGACAGGGATAGCACTGGGTTAGATACAGAGTAAAGCTCCCTCTACACAGTCCCCATCAAACACTCCCAGGAAAGGTACAGCACGGGGTTAGATACAGAGTAAAGCTCCCTCTACACTGTCGCCATCAAACACTCCCAGGACTGGTACAGCACGGGGTTTGAAACAGAGTAAAGCTCCCTCTACACTGTCCCCATCAAAAACTCCCTGGACAGGTACAGCACGGGGTTAGATAAAGAGTAAAGCTCCCTCTACACTGTCCCCATCAAACACTCCCAGGACAGGTACAGCATGGGGTTAGATACAGAGTAAAGCTCCCTCGACACTGTCCCTATCAAACACTCCCAGGAAAGGTACAGCACGGGGTTAGATACAGAGTAAAGCTCCCTCTGCACTGTCCCCATCAAACACTCCCAGGACAGGTACAGCACGGTGTTAGATACAGAGTAAAGCTCCCTCTACACTGTCCCCATCAAACACTCCGAGGACAGGTACAGCACGGGGTTAGATACAGAGTAAAGCTCCCTCTACACTGTCCCCATCAAACACTCCCAGGACAGGTACAGCACAGGGTTAGATACAAAGTAAAGCTCCCTCTACACTGTCCCCATTAAACACTCCCAGGACAGGTACAGCACGGGTTAGATACAGAGTAAAGCTCCCTCTACACTGTCCCCATTCAACACTCCCAGGACAGGTACAGCACAGGGTTAGATACAAAGTAAAGCTCCCTCTACACTGTCCCCATCAAACACTCCCAGGAAAGGTACAGCACGGGGTTCGATACAGAGTAAAGCTCCCTCTACACTGTCGCCATCAAACACTCCCAGGACAGGACAGGTACAGGACGGGGTTAGATACAGAGTAAAGCTCCCTCTACACTGTCCCCATTAAACACTCCCAGGACAGGTACAGCACGGGGTTAGATACAAAGTAAAGCTCCCTCTACACTGTCCCCATCAAACACTCCCAGGACAGGTACAGCACGGGGTTAGATACAGAGTAAAGCTCCCTCTACACAGTCCCCATCAAACACTCCCAGGACTGGTACAGCACGGGGTTTGAAACAGAGTAAAGCTCCCTCTACACTGTCCCCATCAAAAACTCCCTGGACAGGTACAGCACGGGGTTAGATACAGAGTAAAGCTCCCTCTACACTGTCCCCATCAAACACTCCCAGGACAGGTACAGCATGGGGTTAGATACAGAGTAAAGCTACCTCTACTCTGTCCCCATCAAACACTCCCAGAACAGGTACAGCACGGGGTTAGATACAGAGTAAAGCTCCCTCGACACTGTCCCCATCAAACACTCCCAGGACAGGTACAGCACGTGGTTAGATATAGAGTAAAGCTCCCTCTACACTGTCCCCATCAAACACTCCCAGGACAGGTACAGCACGGGGTTAGATACAGAGTAAAGCTCCCTCTACACTGTCCCCATCAAACACTCCCAGGACAGGTACAGCACAGGGTTAGATACAGTGTAAAGCTCCCTCTACACTGTCCCCATCAAACACTCCCAGGACAGGTACAGCACGGGGTTAGATACAGAGTAAAACTACCTCTACACTGTCCCCATCAAACACTCCCAGGCCGGTACAGCACGGGGTTAGATACAGAGTAAAGCTCCCTCTACACTGTCCCAACAAACACTCCCAGGACAGGTACAGCATGGGGTTAGATACAGAGTAAAGCTCCCTCTACACTGTCCCCATCAAACACTCCCAGGACAGGGACAGCACGGGGTTAGATACAGAGCAAAGCTCCCTCTACACTGTCCCCATCAAACACTCCCAGGACAGGTACAGCACGGGGTGAGATACAGAGTAAAGCTCCCTCTACACTGTCCCCATCAAACACTCCCAGGACAGGTACAGCACGGGGTTAGATACAGAGTAAAGCTCCCTCTACACAGTCCCCATCAAACACTCCCAGGAAAGGTACAGCACGGGGTTAGATACAGAGTAAAGCTCCCTCTACACTGTCGCCATCAAACACTCCCAGGACTGGTACAGCACGGGGTTTGAAACAGAGTAAAGCTCCCTCTACACTGTCCCCATCAAAAACTCCCTGGACAGGTACAGCACGGGGTTAGATACAGAGTAAAGCTCCCTCTACACTGTCCCCATCAAACACTCCCAGAACAGGTACAGCACGGGGTTAGATACAGAGTAAAGCTCCCTCGACACTGTCCCCATCAAACACTCCCAGGACAGGTACAGCACGTGGTTAGATATAGAGTAAAGCTCCCTCTACACTGTCCCCATCAAACACTCCCAGGACAGGTACAGCACGGGGTTAGATACAGAGTAAAGCTCCCTCTACACTGTCCCCATCAAACACTCCCAGGACAGGTACAGCACAGGGTTAGATACAGTGTAAAGCTCCCTCTACACTGTCCCCATCAAACACTCCCAGGACAGGGACAGCACGGGGTTAGATACAGAGCAAAGCTCCCTCTACACTGTCCCCATCAAACACTCCCAGGACAGGTACAGCACGGGGTGAGATACAGAGTAAAGCTCCCTCTACACTGTCCCCATCAAACACTCCCAGGAGAGGTACAGCACGGGGTTAGATAAAGAGTAAAGCTACCTCTACACTGTCCCCATCAAACACTCCCAGGACAGGTACAGCACGTGGTTAGATACAGAGTAAAGCTCCCTCTACACTGTCCCCATCAAACACTCCCAGGACAGGTACAGCACGGGGTTAGATACAGAGTAAAGCTCCCTCTACACTGTCCCCATCAAACACTCCCAGGAAAGGTACAGCACGGGGTTAGATACAGAGTAAAGCTCCCTCTATACTGTCCCCATCAAACACTCCCAGGACAGGTACAGCACGGGGTTAGATACAGAGTAAAGCTCCCTCTACACTGTCCCCATCAAACACTCCCAGGACAGGTACAGCACGGAGTTAGATACAGAGTAAAGCTCCCTCTACACTGTCCCCATCAAACACTCCCAGGACAGGTACAGCACGGGGTTAGATACAGAGTCAAGCTCCCTCTGCACTGTCCCCATCAAACACACCCAGGACAGGTACAGCACGGGGTTAGATACAGAGTCAAGCTCCCTCTACACTGTCCCCATCAAACACTCTCAGGACAGGTACAGCACGGGGTTAGATACAGAGTAAAGCTCCCTCTACACTGTCACCATCAAACACTGCCAGGACAGGGACAGGACGAGGTTAGATACAGAGTAAAGCTCCCTCGACACTGTCCCCATCAAACACTCCCAGGACAGGTACAGCACGGGGTTAGATAGAGAGTAAAGCTCCCTCTACCCTGTCCTCATCAAACACTCCCAGGACAGGTACAGCACGGGGTTAGATACAGAGTAAAGCTCCCTCGACACTGTCCCCATCAAACACTCCCAGGACAGGTACAGCACGGGGTTAGATACAGAGTAAAGCTCCCTCTACACTGTTCCCATCAAACACTCCCAGGACAGGTACAGCACGGGGTTAGATACAAAGTAAAGCTCCCTCTACACTGTCCCCATCAAACACTCCCAGGACAGGGATAGCACTGGGTTAGATACAGAGTAAAGCTCCCTCTACACAGTCCCCATCAAACACTCCCAGGAAAGGTACAGCACGGGGTTAGATACAGAGTAAAGCTCCCTCTACACTGTCGCCATCAAACACTCCCAGGACTGGTACAGCACGGGGTTTGAAACAGAGTAAAGCTCCCTCTACACTGTCCCCATCAAAAACTGCCTGGACAGGTACAGCACGGGGTTAGATAAAGAGTAAAGCTCCCTCTACACTGTCCCCATCAAACACTCCCAGGACAGGTACAGCATGGGGTTAGATACAGAGTAAAGCTCCCTCGACACTGTCCCTATCAAACACTCCCAGGAAAGGTACAGCACGGGGTTAGATACAGAGTCAAGCTCCCTCTGCACTGTCCCCATCAAACACACCCAGGACAGGTACAGCACGGGGTTAGATACAGAGTCAAGCTCCCTCTACACTGTCCCCATCAAACACTCTCAGGACAGGTACAGCACGGGGTTAGATACAGAGTAAAGCTCCCTCTACACTGTCCCCATCAAACACTCCCAGGACAGGTACAGCACGGAGTTAGATACAGAGTAAAGCTCCCTCTACACTGTCCCCATCAAACACTCCCAGGACAGGTACAGCACGGGGTTATATACAGAGTAAAGCTCCCTCTACACTGTCCCCATCAAACACTCCCAGGACAGGTACAGCACGGGGTTAGATACAGAGTCAAGCTCCCTCTGCACTGTCCCCATCAAACACTCCCAGGACAGGTACAGCACGGGGTTAGATACAGAGTCAAGCTCCCTCTGCACTGTCCCCATCAAACACACCCAGGACAGGTACAGCACGGGGTTAGATACAGAGTCAAGCTCCCTCTACACTGTCCCCATCAAACACTCTCAGGACAGGTACAGCACGGGGTTAGATACAGAGTAAAGCTCCCTCTACACTGTCACCATCAAACACTGCCAGGACAGGGACAGGACGAGGTTAGATACAGAGTAAAGCTCCCTCGACACTGTCCCCATCAAACACTCCCAGGACAGGTACAGCACGGGGTTAGATAGAGAGTAAAGCTCCCTCTACGCTGTCCTCATCAAACACTCCCAGGACAGGGAGAGCACGGGGTTAGATACAGAGTAAAGCTCCCTCTACACTGTCACCATCAAACACTGCCAGGACAGGGACAGCACGAGGTTAGATACAGAGTAAAGCTCCCTCGACACTGCCCCATCAAACACTCCCAGGGACAGGTACAGTACGGGGTTAGATACAGAGTAAAGCTCCCTCTATACTGTCCTCATCAAACACTCCCAGGACAGGTACAGCACGGGGTTAGATACAGAGTAAAGCTCCCTCTACCCTGTCCCCATCAAACACTCCCAGGACAGGTACAGCACGGGGTTAGATACAGAGTAAAGCTCCCTCTATACTGTCCTCATCAAACACTCCCAGGAGAGGTACAGCACGGGGTTAGATACAGAGTAAAGCTCCCTCTACACTGTCCCCATCAAACACTCCCAGGACAGGTACAGCACGGGGTTAGATACAGAGTAAAGCTCCCTCTACAGTGTCCCCATTAAACACTCCCAGGACAGGTCCAGCACGGGGTGAGATACAAAGTAAAGCTCCCTCTACACTGTCCCCATCAAACACTCCCAGGACAGGTACAGCACGGGGTTAGATAAAAATAAAAGTTCCCTCTACACTGTCCCCATCAAACACTCCCAGGACAGGGACAGCACGGGGTTAGATACAGAGTAAAGCTCCCTCTACACTGTTCCCATCAAACACTCCCAGGACAGGTACAGCACGGGGTTAGATACAAAGTAGAGCTCCCTCTACACTGTCCCCATCAAACACTCCCAGGACAGGTACAGCACGGGGTTAGATAAAAATAAAAGTTCCCTCTACACTGTCCCCATCAAACACTCCCAGGACAGGGACAGCACGGGGTTAGATACAGAGTAAAGCTCCCTCTACACTGTTCCCATCAAACACTCCCAGGACAGGTACAGCACGGGGTTAGATACAAAGTAGAGCTCCCTCTACACAGTCCCCATCAAACACTCCCAGGAAAGGTACAGCACGGGGTTAGATACAGAGTAAAGCTCCCTCTACACTGTCCGCATCAAACACTCCCAGGACAGGTACAGCACGGAGTTAGATACAGAGTAAAGCTCCCTCTACACTGTCCCCATCAAACACTCCCAGGACAGGTACAGCACGGGGTTAGATACAGAGTCAAGCTCCCTCTGCACTGTCCCCATCAAACACACCCAGGACAGGTACAGCACGGGGTTAGATACAGAGTCAAGCTCCCTCTGCACTGTCCCCATCAAACACTCCCAGGACAGGTACAGCACGGGGTTAGATAAAGTGTAAAGCTCCCTCTACACTGTCCCCATCAAACACTCCCAGGACAGCTACAGCACGGGGTTAGATACAGAGTAAAGCTCCCTCTACACTGTCCCCATTAAACACTCCCAGGACAGGTACAGCACGGGGATAGATACAAAGTAAAGCTCCCTCTACACTGTCCCCATCAAACACTCCCAGGACAGGTACAGCACGGGGTTAGATACAGAGTAAAGCTCCCTCTACACTGTCCCCATCAAACACTCCCAGAACAGGTACAGCACGGGGTTAGATACAGAGTAAAGCTCCCTCGACACTGTCCCCATCAAACACTCCCAGGACAGGTACAGCACGTGGTTAGATATAGAGTAAAGCTCCCTCTACACTGTCCCCATCAAACACTCCCAGGACAGGTACAGCACGGGGTTAGATACAGAGTAAAGCTCCCTCTACACTGTCCCCATCAAACACTCCCAGGACAGGTACAGCACAGGGTTAGATACAGTGTAAAGCTCCCTCTACACTGTCCCCATCAAACACTCCCAGGACAGGGACAGCACGGGGTTAGATACAGAGCAAAGCTCCCTCTACACTGTCCCCATCAAACACTCCCAGGACAGGTACAGCACGGGGTGAGATACAGAGTAAAGCTCCCTCTACACTGTCCCCATCAAACACTCCCAGGAGAGGTACAGCACGGGGTTAGATAAAGAGTAAAGCTACCTCTACACTGTCCCCATCAAACACTCCCAGGACAGGTACAGCACGTGGTTAGATACAGAGTAAAGCTCCCTCTACACTGTCCCCATCAAACACTCCCAGGACAGGTACAGCACGGGGTTAGATACAGAGTAAAGCTCCCTCTACACTGTCCCCATCAAACACTCCCAGGAAAGGTACAGCACGGGGTTAGATACAGAGTAAAGCTCCCTCTATACTGTCCCCATCAAACACTCCCAGGACAGGTACAGCACGGGGTTAGATACAGAGTAAAGCTCCCTCTACACTGTCCCCATCAAACACTCCCAGGACAGGTACAGCACGGAGTTAGATACAGAGTAAAGCTCCCTCTACACTGTCCCCATCAAACACTCCCAGGACAGGTACAGCACGGGGTTAGATACAGAGTCAAGCTCCCTCTGCACTGTCCCCATCAAACACACCCAGGACAGGTACAGCACGGGGTTAGATACAGAGTCAAGCTCCCTCTACACTGTCCCCATCAAACACTCTCAGGACAGGTACAGCACGGGGTTAGATACAGAGTAAAGCTCCCTCTACACTGTCACCATCAAACACTGCCAGGACAGGGACAGGACGAGGTTAGATACAGAGTAAAGCTCCCTCGACACTGTCCCCATCAAACACTCCCAGGACAGGTACAGCACGGGGTTAGATACAGAGTAAAGCTCCCTCTACACTGTTCCCATCAAACACTCCCAGGACAGGTACAGCACGGGGTTAGATACAAAGTAAAGCTCCCTCTACACTGTCCCCATCAAACACTCCCAGGACAGGGATAGCACTGGGTTAGATACAGAGTAAAGCTCCCTCTACACAGTCCCCATCAAACACTCCCAGGAAAGGTACAGCACGGGGTTAGATACAGAGTAAAGCTCCCTCTACACTGTCGCCATCAAACACTCCCAGGACTGGTACAGCACGGGGTTTGAAACAGAGTAAAGCTCCCTCTACACTGTCCCCATCAAAAACTCCCTGGACAGGTACAGCACGGGGTTAGATAAAGAGTAAAGCTCCCTCTACACTGTCCCCATCAAACACTCCCAGGACAGGTACAGCATGGGGTTAGATACAGAGTAAAGCTCCCTCGATACTGTCCCTATCAAACACTCCCAGGAAAGGTACAGCACGGGGTTAGATACAGAGTAAAGCTCCCTCTGCACTGTCCCCATCAAACACTCCCAGGACAGGTACAGCACGGTGTTAGATACAGAGTAAAGCTCCCTCTACACTGTCCCCATCAAACACTCCGAGGACAGGTACAGCACGGGGTTAGATACAGAGTAAAGCTCCCTCTACACTGTCCCCATCAAACACTCCCAGGACAGGTACAGCACAGGGTTAGATACAAAGTAAAGCTCCCTCTACACTGTCCCCATTAAACACTCCCAGGACAGGTACAGCACGGGTTAGATACAGAGTAAAGCTCCCTCTACACTGTCCCCATTCAACACTCCCAGGACAGGTACAGCACAGGGTTAGATACAAAGTAAAGCTCCCTCTACACTGTCCCCATCAAACACTCCCAGGAAAGGTACAGCACGGGGTTCGATACAGAGTAAAGCTCCCTCTACACTGTCGCCATCAAACACTCCCAGGACAGGACAGGTACAGGACGGGGTTAGATACAGAGTAAAGCTCCCTCTACACTGTCCCCATTAAACACTCCCAGGACAGGTACAGCACGGGGTTAGATACAAAGTAAAGCTCCCTCTACACTGTCCCCATCAAACACTCCCAGGACAGGTACAGCACGGGGTTAGATACAGAGTAAAGCTCCCTCTACACAGTCCCCATCAAACACTCCCAGGACTGGTACAGCACGGGGTTTGAAACAGAGTAAAGCTCCCTCTACACTGTCCCCATCAAAAACTCCCTGGACAGGTACAGCACGGGGTTAGATACAGAGTAAAGCTCCCTCTACACTGTCCCCATCAAACACTCCCAGGACAGGTACAGCATGGGGTTAGATACAGAGTAAAGCTACCTCTACTCTGTCCCCATCAAACACTCCCAGAACAGGTACAGCACGGGGTTAGATACAGAGTAAAGCTCCCTCGACACTGTCCCCATCAAACACTCCCAGGACAGGTACAGCACGTGGTTAGATATAGAGTAAAGCTCCCTCTACACTGTCCCCATCAAACACTCCCAGGACAGGTACAGCACGGGGTTAGATACAGAGTAAAGCTCCCTCTACACTGTCCCCATCAAACACTCCCAGGACAGGTACAGCACAGGGTTAGATACAGTGTAAAGCTCCCTCTACACTGTCCCCATCAAACACTCCCAGGACAGGTACAGCACGGGGTTAGATACAGAGTAAAACTACCTCTACACTGTCCCCATCAAACACTCCCAGGCCGGTACAGCACGGGGTTAGATACAGAGTAAAGCTCCCTCTACACTGTCCCAACAAACACTCCCAGGACAGGTACAGCATGGGGTTAGATACAGAGTAAAGCTCCCTCTACACTGTCCCCATCAAACACTCCCAGGACAGGGACAGCACGGGGTTAGATACAGAGCAAAGCTCCCTCTACACTGTCCCCATCAAACACTCCCAGGACAGGTACAGCACGGGGTGAGATACAGAGTAAAGCTCCCTCTACACTGTCCCCATCAAACACTCCCAGGACAGGTACAGCACGGGGTTAGATACAGAGTAAAGCTCCCTCTACACAGTCCCCATCAAACACTCCCAGGAAAGGTACAGCACGGGGTTAGATACAGAGTAAAGCTCCCTCTACACTGTCGCCATCAAACACTCCCAGGACTGGTACAGCACGGGGTTTGAAACAGAGTAAAGCTCCCTCTACACTGTCCCCATCAAAAACTCCCTGGACAGGTACAGCACGGGGTTAGATACAGAGTAAAGCTCCCTCTACACTGTCCCCATCAAACACTCCCAGAACAGGTACAGCACGGGGTTAGATACAGAGTAAAGCTCCCTCGACACTGTCCCCATCAAACACTCCCAGGACAGGTACAGCACGTGGTTAGATATAGAGTAAAGCTCCCTCTACACTGTCCCCATCAAACACTCCCAGGACAGGTACAGCACGGGGTTAGATACAGAGTAAAGCTCCCTCTACACTGTCCCCATCAAACACTCCCAGGACAGGTACAGCACAGGGTTAGATACAGTGTAAAGCTCCCTCTACACTGTCCCCATCAAACACTCCCAGGACAGGGACAGCACGGGGTTAGATACAGAGCAAAGCTCCCTCTACACTGTCCCCATCAAACACTCCCAGGACAGGTACAGCACGGGGTGAGATACAGAGTAAAGCTCCCTCTACACTGTCCCCATCAAACACTCCCAGGAGAGGTACAGCACGGGGTTAGATAAAGAGTAAAGCTACCTCTACACTGTCCCCATCAAACACTCCCAGGACAGGTACAGCACGTGGTTAGATACAGAGTAAAGCTCCCTCTACACTGTCCCCATCAAACACTCCCAGGACAGGTACAGCACGGGGTTAGATACAGAGTAAAGCTCCCTCTACACTGTCCCCATCAAACACTCCCAGGAAAGGTACAGCACGGGGTTAGATACAGAGTAAAGCTCCCTCTATACTGTCCCCATCAAACACTCCCAGGACAGGTACAGCACGGGGTTAGATACAGAGTAAAGCTCCCTCTACACTGTCCCCATCAAACACTCCCAGGACAGGTACAGCACGGAGTTAGATACAGAGTAAAGCTCCCTCTACACTGTCCCCATCAAACACTCCCAGGACAGGTACAGCACGGGGTTAGATACAGAGTCAAGCTCCCTCTGCACTGTCCCCATCAAACACACCCAGGACAGGTACAGCACGGGGTTAGATACAGAGTCAAGCTCCCTCTACACTGTCCCCATCAAACACTCTCAGGACAGGTACAGCACGGGGTTAGATACAGAGTAAAGCTCCCTCTACACTGTCACCATCAAACACTGCCAGGACAGGGACAGGACGAGGTTAGATACAGAGTAAAGCTCCCTCGACACTGTCCCCATCAAACACTCCCAGGACAGGTACAGCACGGGGTTAGATAGAGAGTAAAGCTCCCTCTACCCTGTCCTCATCAAACACTCCCAGGACAGGTACAGCACGGGGTTAGATACAGAGTAAAGCTCCCTCTACACTGTTCCCATCAAACACTCCCAGGACAGGTACAGCACGGGGTTAGATACAAAGTAAAGCTCCCTCTACACTGTCCCCATCAAACACTCCCAGGACAGGGATAGCACTGGGTTAGATACAGAGTAAAGCTCCCTCTACACAGTCCCCATCAAACACTCCCAGGAAAGGTACAGCACGGGGTTAGATACAGAGTAAAGCTCCCTCTACACTGTCGCCATCAAACACTCCCAGGACTGGTACAGCACGGGGTTTGAAACAGAGTAAAGCTCCCTCTACACTGTCCCCATCAAAAACTCCCTGGACAGGTACAGCACGGGGTTAGATAAAGAGTAAAGCTCCCTCTACACTGTCCCCATCAAACACTCCCAGGACAGGTACAGCATGGGGTTAGATACAGAGTAAAGCTCCCTCGACACTGTCCCTATCAAACACTCCCAGGAAAGGTACAGCACGGGGTTAGATACAGAGTAAAGCTCCCTCTGCACTGTCCCCATCAAAC
The DNA here is from genome assembly GCF_047496885.1 of Scyliorhinus torazame. Taxonomy (NCBI): domain Eukaryota; kingdom Metazoa; phylum Chordata; class Chondrichthyes; order Carcharhiniformes; family Scyliorhinidae; genus Scyliorhinus; species Scyliorhinus torazame. The sequence goes on along the minus strand of NW_027308163.1, from coordinate 53,942 downwards.
ACTCCCAGGACAGGTACAGCACGGTGTTAGATACAGAGTAAAGCTCCCTCTACACTGTCCCCATCAAACACTCCGAGGACAGGTACAGCACGGGGTTAGATACAGAGTAAAGCTCCCTCTACACTGTCCCCATCAAACACTCCCAGGACAGGTACAGCACAGGGTTAGATACAAAGTAAAGCTCCCTCTACACTGTCCCCATTAAACACTCCCAGGACAGGTACAGCACGGGTTAGATACAGAGTAAAGCTCCCTCTACACTGTCCCCATTCAACACTCCCAGGACAGGTACAGCACAGGGTTAGATACAAAGTAAAGCTCCCTCTACACTGTCCCCATCAAACACTCCCAGGAAAGGTACAGCACGGGGTTCGATACAGAGTAAAGCTCCCTCTACACTGTCGCCATCAAACACTCCCAGGACAGGACAGGTACAGGACGGGGTTAGATACAGAGTAAAGCTCCCTCTACACTGTCCCCATTAAACACTCCCAGGACAGGTACAGCACGGGGTTAGATACAAAGTAAAGCTCCCTCTACACTGTCCCCATCAAACACTCCCAGGACAGGTACAGCACGGGGTTAGATACAGAGTAAAGCTCCCTCTACACAGTCCCCATCAAACACTCCCAGGACTGGTACAGCACGGGGTTTGAAACAGAGTAAAGCTCCCTCTACACTGTCCCCATCAAAAACTCCCTGGACAGGTACAGCACGGGGTTAGATACAGAGTAAAGCTCCCTCTACACTGTCCCCATCAAACACTCCCAGGACAGGTACAGCATGGGGTTAGATACAGAGTAAAGCTACCTCTACTCTGTCCCCATCAAACACTCCCAGAACAGGTACAGCACGGGGTTAGATACAGAGTAAAGCTCCCTCGACACTGTCCCCATCAAACACTCCCAGGACAGGTACAGCACGTGGTTAGATATAGAGTAAAGCTCCCTCTACACTGTCCCCATCAAACACTCCCAGGACAGGTACAGCACGGGGTTAGATACAGAGTAAAGCTCCCTCTACACTGTCCCCATCAAACACTCCCAGGACAGGTACAGCACAGGGTTAGATACAGTGTAAAGCTCCCTCTACACTGTCCCCATCAAACACTCCCAGGACAGGTACAGCACGGGGTTAGATACAGAGTAAAACTACCTCTACACTGTCCCCATCAAACACTCCCAGGCCGGTACAGCACGGGGTTAGATACAGAGTAAAGCTCCCTCTACACTGTCCCAACAAACACTCCCAGGACAGGTACAGCATGGGGTTAGATACAGAGTAAAGCTCCCTCTACACTGTCCCCATCAAACACTCCCAGGACAGGGACAGCACGGGGTTAGATACAGAGCAAAGCTCCCTCTACACTGTCCCCATCAAACACTCCCAGGACAGGTACAGCACGGGGTGAGATACAGAGTAAAGCTCCCTCTATACTGTCCCCATCAAACACTCCCAGGAGAGGTACAGCACGGGGTTAGATAAAGAGTAAAGCTACCTCTACACTGTCCCCATCAAACACTCCCAGGACAGGTACAGCACGTGGTTAGATACAGAGTAAAGCTCCCTCTACACTGTCCCCATCAAACACTCCCAGGACAGGTACAGCATGGGGCTAGATACAGAGTAAAGCTCCCTCTACACTGTCCCCATCAAACACTCCCAGGACAGGTACAGCACGGGGTTAGATACAGAGTAAAGCTCCCTCTACACTGTCCCCATCAAACACTCCCAGGAAAGGTACAGCACGGGGTTAGATACAGAGTAAAGCTCCCTCTATACTGTCCCCATCAAACACTCCCAGGACAGGTACAGCACGGGGTTAGATACAGAGTAAAGCTCCCTCTACACTGTCCCCATCAAACACTCCCAGGACAGGTACAGCACGGAGTTAGATACAGAGTAAAGCTCCCTCTACACTGTCCCCATCAAACACTCCCAGGACAGGTACAGCACGGGGTTATATACAGAGTAAAGCTCCCTCTACACTGTCCCCATCAAACACTCCCAGGACAGGTACAGCACGGGGTTAGATACAGAGTCAAGCTCCCTCTGCACTGTCCCCATCAAACACTCCCAGGACAGGTACAGCACGGGGTTAGATACAGAGTCAAGCTCCCTCTGCACTGTCCCCATCAAACACACCCAGGACAGGTACAGCACGGGGTTAGATACAGAGTCAAGCTCCCTCTACACTGTCCCCATCAAACACTCTCAGGACAGGTACAGCACGGGGTTAGATACAGAGTAAAGCTCCCTCTACACTGTCACCATCAAACACTGCCAGGACAGGGACAGGACGAGGTTAGATACAGAGTAAAGCTCCCTCGACACTGTCCCCATCAAACACTCCCAGGACAGGTACAGCACGGGGTTAGATAGAGAGTAAAGCTCCCTCTACGCTGTCCTCATCAAACACTCCCAGGACAGGGAGAGCACGGGGTTAGATACAGAGTAAAGCTCCCTCTACACTGTCACCATCAAACACTGCCAGGACAGGGACAGCACGAGGTTAGATACAGAGTAAAGCTCCCTCGACACTGCCCCATCAAACACTCCCAGGGAAGGTACAGCACGGGGTTAGATACAGAGTAAAGCTCCCTCTATACTGTCCTCATCAAACACTCCCAGGAGAGGTACAGCACGGGGTTAGATACAGAGTAAAGCTCCCTCTACACTGTCCCCATCAAACACTCCCAGGACAGGTACAGCACGGGGTTAGATACAGAGTAAAGCTCCCTCTACAGTGTCCCCATTAAACACTCCCAGGACAGGTCCAGCACGGGGTGAGATACAAAGTAAAGCTCCCTCTACACTGTCCCCATCAAACACTCCCAGGACAGGTACAGCACGGGGTTAGATAAAAATAAAAGTTCCCTCTACACTGTCCCCATCAAACACTCCCAGGACAGGGACAGCACGGGGTTAGATACAGAGTAAAGCTCCCTCTACACTGTTCCCATCAAACACTCCCAGGACAGGTACAGCACGGGGTTAGATACAAAGTAGAGCTCCCTCTACACTGTCCCCATCAAACACTCCCAGGACAGGTACAGCACGGGGTTAGATAAAAATAAAAGTTCCCTCTACACTGTCCCCATCAAACACTCCCAGGACAGGGACAGCACGGGGTTAGATACAGAGTAAAGCTCCCTCTACACTGTTCCCATCAAACACTCCCAGGACAGGTACAGCACGGGGTTAGATACAAAGTAGAGCTCCCTCTACACAGTCCCCATCAAACACTCCCAGGAAAGGTACAGCACGGGGTTAGATACAGAGTAAAGCTCCCTCTACACTGTCCGCATCAAACACTCCCAGGACAGGTACAGCACGGAGTTAGATACAGAGTAAAGCTCCCTCTACACTGTCCCCATCAAACACTCCCAGGACAGGTACAGCACGGGGTTAGATACAGAGTCAAGCTCCCTCTGCACTGTCCCCATCAAACACACCCAGGACAGGTACAGCACGGGGTTAGATACAGAGTCAAGCTCCCTCTGCACTGTCCCCATCGAACACTCCCAGGACAGGTACAGCACGGGGTTAGATACAGAGTAAAGCTCCCTCTACACTGTCCCCATCAAACACTCCCAGGACAGGTACAGCACAGGGTTAGATACAGAGTAAAGCTCCCTCTACACTGTCCCCATCAAACACTCCCAGGACAGGTACAGCATGGGGTTAGATACAGAGTAAAGCTCCCTCGACACTGTCCCCATCAAACACTCCCAGGAAAGGTACAGCACGGGGTTAGATACAGAGTAATGCTCCCTCTATACTGTCCTCATCAAACACTCCCAGGAGACGTACAGCACAGGGTTAGATACAGAGTAAAGCTCCCTCTACACTGCCCCCATCAAACACTCCCAGGACAGGTACAGCACGGGGTTAGATACAGAGTAAAGCTCCCTCTACACTGTCCCCAACAAACACTCACAGGACAGGTACAGCACGGGGTTAGATACAGAGTAAAGCTCCCTCTATACTGTCCTCATCAAACACTCCCAGGACAGGTACAGCACGGTGTTAGATACAGAGTAAAGCTCCCTCTACACTGTCCTCATTCAACACTCCCAGGACAGGTACAGCACGGGGTTAGATACAAAGTAAAGCTCCCTCTACACTGTCCCCATTAAACACTCCCAGGACAGGTACAGCACGGGGTTAGATACAAAGTAAAGCTCCCTCCACACTGTCCCCATCAAACACTCCCAGGACAGGTACAGCACGGGTTAGATACAGAGAAAAGCTCCCTCTACACTGTCCCCATCAAACACTCCTAGGCCAGGTACAGCATGGGGTTCGATACAGAGTAAAGCTCCCTCTACACTGTCCCCATCAAACACTCCCAGGACAGGTACAGCACGCGGTTAGATACAGAGTAAAGCTCCCTCTACACTGTCCCCATCAAACAGTCCAAGGACAGGTACAGCACGGGGTTAGATACAGAGTAAAGCTCCCTCTATACTGTCCTCATCAAACACTCCCAGGACAGGTACAGCACGGGGTTAGATACAAAGTAAAGCTCCCTCGACACTGTCCCCATCAAACACTCCCAGGACAGGGATAGCACGGGGTTAGATAGAGAGTAAAGCTCCCTCTACACTGTCCTCATCAAACACTCCCAGGACAGGGAGAGCACGGGGTTAGATACAGAGTAAAGCTCCCTCTACACTGTCCCCATCAAACACTCCCAGGACAGGTACAGCACGGGGTTAGATACAGAGTAAAGCTCCCTCTACACTGTCACCATCAAACACTGCCAGGACAGGGACAGCACGAGGGTAGATACAGAGTAAAGCTCCCTCTACACTGTCCCCATCAAACACTCCCAGGACAGGTACAGCACGGGGTTAGATACAGAGTAAAGCTCCCTCGACACTGTCCTAATCAAACACTCCCAGGAAAGGTACAGCACGGGGTTAGATACAGAGTAAAGCTGCCTCTACACTGTCACCATCAAACACTCCCAGGACAGGTACAGCACGGGGTTAGATACAGAGTAAAGCTCCCTCTACACTGTCCCCATCAAACACTCCCAGGACAGGTACAGCACGGGGTTAGATACAGAGTAAAGCTCCCTCTACACTGTCCCCATCAAACACTCCCAGGACAGGTACAGCACGGGGTTAGATACAGAGTAAAGCTCCCTCTATACTGTCCTCATCAAACACTCCCAGGAGAGGTACAGCACGGGGTTAGATACAGAGTAAAGCTCCCTCTACACTGTCCCCATCAAACACTCCCAGGACAGGTACAGCACGGGGTTAGATACAGAGTAAAGCTCCCTCTACACTGTCTCCATCAAACACTCCCAGGACAGGTACAGCACGGGGTTAGATAAAAATAAAAGTTCCCTCTACACTGTCCCCATCAAACACTCCCAGGACAGGTACAGCACGGGGTGAGATACAAAGTAAAGCTCCCTCTACACTGTCTCCATCAAACACTCCCAGGACAGGTACAGCACGGGGTTAGATAAAAATAAAAGTTCCCTCTACACTGTCCCCATCAAACACTCCCAGGACAGGGACAGCACGGGGTTAGATACAGAGTAAAGCTCCCTCTACACTGTTCCCATCAAACACTCCCAGGACAGGTACAGCACGGGGTTAGATACAAAGTAAAGCTCCCTCTACACTGTCCCCATCAAACACTCCCAGGACAGGGATAGCACGGGGTTAGATACAGAGTAAAGCTCCCTCTACACAGTCCCCATCAAACACTCCCAGGAAAGGTACAGCACGGGGTTAGATACAGAGTAAAGCTCCCTCTACACTGTCGCCATCAAACACTCCCAGGACTGGTACAGCATGGGGTTTGAAACAGAGTAAAGCTCCCTCTACACTGTCCCCATCAAAAACTCCCTGGACAGGTACAGCACGGGGTTAGATAAAGAGTAAAGCTCCCTCTACACTGTCCCCATCAAACACTCCCAGGACAGGTACAGCATGGGGTTAGATACAGAGTAAAGCTCCCTCGACACTGTCCCTATCAAACACTCCCAGGAAAGGTACAGCACGGGGTTAGATACAGAGTAAAGCTCCCTCTATACTGTCCTCATCAAACACTCCCAGGAGAGGTACAGCACGGGGTTAGATACAGAGTAAAGCTCCCTCTACACTGTCCCCATCAAACACTCCCAGGACAGGTACAGCACGGTGTTAGATACAGAGTAAAGCTCCCTCTACACTGTCCCCATTAAACACTCCCAGGACAGGTACAGCACGGGGTTAGATACAAAGTAAAGCTCCCTCTACACTGTCCCCATTAAACACTCCCAGGACAGGTACAGCACGGGGTTAGATACAAAGTAAAGCTCCCTCTACACTGTCCCCATCAAACACTCCCAGGACAGGTACAGCACGGGGTTAGATACAGAGTAAAGCTCCCTCTACACAGTCCCCATCAAACACTCCCAGGAAAGGTACAGCACGGGGTTAGATACAGAGTAAAGCTCCCCCTACACTGTCCCCATCAAACACTCCCAGGACAGGTACAGCATGGGGTTAGATACAGAGTAAAGCTCCCTCTACACTGTCCCCATCAAACACTCCCAGAACAGGTACAGCACGGGGTTAGATACAGAGTAAAGCTCCCTCGACACTGTCCCCATCAAACACTCCCAGGACTGGTACAGCACGGGGTTAGATACAGAGTAAAGCTCCCTCTACACTGTCCCCATCAAACACTCCCAGGACAGGTACAGCACAGGGTTAGATACAGTGTAAAGCTCCCTCTACACTGTCCCCATCAAACACTCCCAGGACAGGTACAGCACGGGGTTAGATACAGAGTAAAGCTACCTCTACACTGTCCCCATCAAACACTCCCAGGCCGGTACAGCACGGGGTTAGATACAGAGTAAAGCTCCCTGTACACTGTCCCCATCAAACACTCCCAGGACAGGTACAGCACGTGGTTAGATACAGAGTAAAGCTCCCTCTACACTGTCCCCATCAAACACTCCCAGGACAGGTACAGCATGGGGCTAGATACAGAGTAAAGCTCCCTCTACACTGTCCCCATCAAACACTCCCAGGACAGGTACAGCACGGGGTTAGATACAGAGCAAAGCTCCCTCTACACTGTCCCCATCAAACACTCCCAGGACAGGTACAGCACGGGGTGAGATACAGAGTAAAGCTCCCTCTACACTGTCCCCATCAAACACTCCCAGGAGAGGTACAGCACGGGGTTAGATAAAGAGTAAAGCTACCTCTACACTGTCCCCATCAAACACTCCCAGGACAGGTACAGCACGGGGTTAGATACAGAGTAAAGCTCCCTCTACACTGTCCCCATCAAACACTCACAGGAAAGGTACAGCACGGGGTTAGATACAGAGTAAAGCTCCCTCTATACTGTCCCCATCAAACACTCCCAGGACAGGTACAGCACGGGGTTAGATACAGAGTAAAGCTCCCTCGACACTGTCCCCATCAAACACTCCCAGGACAGGTACAGCACGGAGTTAGATACAGAGTAAAGCTCCCTCTACACTGTCCCCATCAAACACTCCCAGGACAGGTACAGCACGGGGTTAGATACAGAGTCAAGCTCCCTCTGCACTGTCCCCATCAAACACACCCAGGACAGGTACAGCACGGGGTTAGATACAGAGTCAAGCTCCCTCTGCACTGTCCCCATCAAACACTCCCAGGAAAGGTACAGCACGGGACTAGATACAGAGTAATGCTCCCTCTACACTGTCCCCATCTAACACTCCCAGGACAGGTACAGCACGGGGTTAGATACAGAGTAAAGCTCCATCTACACTGTCCCCATCAAACACTCTCAGGACAGGTACAGCACGTGGTTAGATACAGAGTAAATCTCCCTCTACACTGTCACCATCAAACACTGCCAGGACAGGGACAGGACGAGGTTAGATGCAGAGTAAAGCTCCCTCGACACTGTCCCCATCAAACACTCCCAGGACAGGTACAGCACGGGGTTTGATAGAGAGTAAAGCTCCCTCTACACTGTCCTCATCAAACACTCCCAGGACAGGGAGAGCACGGGGTTAGATACAGAGTAAAGCTCCCTCTACACTGTCACCATCAAACACTGCCAGGACAGGGACAGCACGGGGTTAGATACAGAGTAAAGCTCCCTCGACACTGTCCCCATCAAACACTCCCAGGACAGGTACAGCACGGGGTTAGATACAGAGTAAAGCTCCCTCTACACTGTCCCCATCAAACACTCCCAGGACAGGTACAGCACGGGGTTAGATACAGAGTAAAGCTCCCTCTACAGTGTCCCCATTAAACACTCCCAGGACAGGTCCAGCACGGGGTGAGATACAAAGTAAAGCTCCCTCTACACTGTCCCCATCAAACACTCCCAGGACAGGTACAGCACGGGGTTAGATAAAAATAAAAGTTCCCTCTACACTGTCCCCATCAAACACTCCCAGGACAGGGACAGCACGGGGTTAGATACAGAGTAAAGCTCCCTCTACACTGTTCCCATCAAACACTCCCAGGACAGGTACAGCACGGGGTTAGATACAAAGTAGAGCTCCCTCTACACAGTCCCCATCAAACACTCCCAGGAAAGGTACAGCACGGGGTTAGATACAGAGTAATGCTCCCTCTACACTGTCGCCATCAAACACTCCCAGGACTGGTACAGCACGGGGTTTGAAACAGAGTAAAGCTCCCTCTACACTGTCCCCATCAAAAACTCCCTGGAAAGGTACAGCACGGGGTTAGATACAGAGTAAAGCTCCCTCTACACTGTCCGCATCAAACACTCCCAGGACAGGTACAGCACGGAGTTAGATACAGAGTAAAGCTCCCTCTACACTGTCCCCATCAAACACTCCCAGGACAGGTACAGCACGGGGTTAGATACAGAGTCAAGCTCCCTCTGCACTGTCCCCATCAAACACACCCAGGACAGGTACAGCACGGGGTTAGATACAGAGTCAAGCTCCCTCTGCACTGTCCCCATCAAACACTCCCAGGACAGGTACAGCACGGGGTTAGATACAGAGTAAAGCTCCCTCTACACTGTCCCCATCAAACACTCCCAGGACAGGTACAGCACAGGGTTAGATACAGAGTAAAGCTCCCTCTACACTGTCCCCATCAAACACTCCCAGGACAGGTACAGCATGGGGTTAGATACAGAGTAAAGCTCCCTCGACACTGTCCCCATCAAACACTCCCAGGAAAGGTACAGCACGGGGTTAGATACAGAGTAATGCTCCCTCTATACTGTCCTCATCAAACACTCCCAGGAGACGTACAGCACAGGGTTAGATACAGAGTAAAGCTCCCTCTACACTGCCCCCATCAAACACTCCCAGGACAGGTACAGCACGGGGTTAGATACAGAGTAAAGCTCCCTCTACACTGTCCCCATCAAACACTCACAGGACAGGTACAGCACGGGGTTAGATACAGAGTAAAGCTCCCTCTATACTGTCCTCATCAAACACTCCCAGGACAGGTACAGCACGGTGTTAGATACAGAGTAAAGCTCCCTCTACACTGTCCTCATTCAACACTCCCAGGACAGGTACAGCACGGGGTTAGATACAAAGTAAAGCTCCCTCTACACTGTCCCCATTAAACACTCCCAGGACAGGTACAGCACGGGGTTAGATACAAAGTAAAGCTCCCTCCACACTGTCCCCATCAAACACTCCCAGGACAGGTACAGCACGGGTTAGATACAGAGAAAAGCTCCCTCTACACTGTCCCCATCAAACACTCCTAGGCCAGGTACAGCATGGGGTTCGATACAGAGTAAAGCTCCCTCTACACTGTCCCCATCAAACACTCCCAGGACAGGTACAGCACGCGGTTAGATACAGAGTAAAGCTCCCTCTACACTGTCCCCATCAAACAGTCCAAGGACAGGTACAGCACGGGGTTAGATACAGAGTAAAGCTCCCTCTATACTGTCCTCATCAAACACTCCCAGGAGAGGTACAGCACGGGGTTAGATACAGAGTAAAGCTCCCTCTGCACTGTCCCCATCAAACACTCCCAGGACAGGTACAGCACGGGGTTAGATACAAAGTAAAGCTCCCTCGACACTGTCCCCATCAAACACTCCCAGGACAGGGATAGCACGGGGTTAGATAGAGAGTAAAGCTCCCTCTACACTGTCCTCATCAAACACTCCCAGGACAGGGAGAGCACGGGGTTAGATACAGAGTAAAGCTCCCTCTACACTGTCACCATCAAACACTGCCAGGACAGGGACAGCACGAGGGTAGATACAGAGTAAAGCTCCCTCGACACTGTCCTAATCAAACACTCCCAGGAAAGGTACAGCACGGGGTTAGATACAGAGTAAAGCTGCCTCTACACTGTCCCCATCAAACACTCCCAGGACAGGTACAGCACGGGGTTAGATACAGAGTAAAGCTCCCTCTACACTGTCCCCATCAAACACTCCCAGGACAGGTACAGCACGGGGTTAGATACAGAGTAAAGCTCCCTCTATACTGTCCTCATCAAACACTCCCAGGAGAGGTACAGCACGGGGTTAGATACAGAGTAAAGCTCCCTCTACACTGTCCCCATCAAACACTCCCAGGACAGGTACAGCACGGGGTTAGATACAGAGTAAAGCTCCCTCTACACTGTCCCCATTAAACACTCCCAGGACAGGTACAGCACGGGGTGAGATACAAAGTAAAGCTCCCTCTACACTGTCTCCATCAAACACTCCCAGGACAGGTACAGCACGGGGTTAGATAAAAATAAAAGTTCCCTCTACACTGTCCCCATCAAACACTCCCAGGACAGGGACAGCACGGGGTTAGATACAGAGTAAAGCTCCCTCTACACTGTTCCCATCAAACACTCCCAGGACAGGTACAGCACGGGGTTAGATACAAAGTAAAGCTCCCTCTACACTGTCCCCATCAAACACCCCCAGGACAGGTACAGCACGTGGTTAGATACAGAGTAAAGCTCCCTCTACACAGTCCCCATCAAACACTCCCAGGAAAGGTACAGCACGGGGTTAGATACAGAGTAAAGCTCCCTCTACACTGTCGCCATCAAACACTCCCAGGACTGGTACAGCATGGGGTTTGAAACAGAGTAAAGCTCCCTCTACACTGTCCCCATCAAAAACTCCCTGGACAGGTACAGCACGGGGTTAGATAAAGAGTAAAGCTCCCTCTACACTGTCCCCATCAAACACTCCCAGGACAGGTACAGCATGGGGTTAGATACAGAGTAAAGCTCCCTCGACACTGTCCCTATCAAACACTCCCAGGAAAGGTACAGCACGGGGTTAGATACAGAGTAAAGCTCCCTCTATACTGTCCTCATCAAACACTCCCAGGAGAGGTACAGCACGGGGTTAGATACAGAGTAAAGCTCCCTCTACACTGTCCCCATCAAACACTCCCAGGACAGGTACAGCACGGTGTTAGATACAGAGTAAAGCTCCCTCTACACTGTCCCCATTAAACACTCCCAGGACAGGTACAGCACGGGGTTAGATACAAAGTAAAGCTCCCTCTACACTGTCCCCATTAAACACTCCCAGGACAGGTACAGCACGGGGTTAGATACAAAGTAAAGCTCCCTCTACACTGTCCCCATCAAACACTCCCAGGACAGGTACAGCACGGGGTTAGATACAGAGTAAAGCTCCCTCTACACAGTCCCCATCAAACACTCCCAGGAAAGGTACAGCACGGGGTTAGATACAGAGTAAAGCTCCCCCTACACTGTCCCCATCAAACACTCCCAGGACAGGTACAGCATGGGGTTAGATACAGAGTAAAGCTCCCTCTACACTGTCCCCATCAAACACTCCCAGAACAGGTACAGCACGGGGTTAGATACAGAGTAAAGCTCCCTCGACACTGTCCCCATCAAACACTCCCAGGACTGGTACAGCACGGGGTTAGATACAGAGTAAAGCTCCCTCTACACTGTCCCCATCAAACACTCCCAGGACAGGTACAGCACGGGGTTAGATACAGAGTAAAGCTCCCTCTACACTGTCCCCATCAAACACTCCCAGGACAGGTACAGCACGGGGTTAGATCCAGAGTAAAGCTCCCTCTACACTGTCCCCATCAAACACTCCCAGGACAGGTACAGCACAGGGTTAGATACAGTGTAAAGCTCCCTCTACACTGTCCCCATCAAACACTCCCAGGACAGGTACAGCACGGGGTTAGATACAGAGTAAAGCTACCTCTACACTGTCCCCATCAAACACTCCCAGGCCGGTACAGCACGGGGTTAGATACAGAGTAAAGCTCCCTGTACACTGTCCCCATCAAACACTCCCAGGACAGGTACAGCACGTGGTTAGATACAGAGTAAAGCTCCCTCTACACTGTCCCCATCAAACACTCCCAGGACAGGTACAGCATGGGGCTAGATACAGAGTAAAGCTCCCTCTACACTGTCCCCATCAAACACTCCCAGGACAGGTACAGCACGGGGTTAGATACAGAGCAAAGCTCCCTCTACACTGTCCCCATCAAACACTCCCAGGACAGGTACAGCACGGGGTGAGATACAGAGTAAAGCTCCCTCTACACTGTCCCCATCAAACACTCCCAGGAGAGGTACAGCACGGGGTTAGATAAAGAGTAAAGCTACCTCTACACTGTCCCCATCAAACACTCCCAGGACAGGTACAGCACGGGGTTTGATAGAGAGTAAAGCTCCCTCTACACTGTCCTCATCAAACACTCCCAGGACAGGGAGAGCACGGGGTTAGATACAGAGTAAAGCTCCCTCTACACTGTCACCATCAAACACTGCCAGGACAGGGACAGCACGAGGTTAGATACAGAGTAAAGCTCCCTCGACACTGTCCCCATCAAACACTCCCAGGAAAGGTACAGCACGGGGTTAGATACAGAGTAAAGCTCCCTGTATACTGTCCTCATCATACACTCCCAGGAGAGGTACAGCACGGGGTTAGATACAGAGTAAAGCTCCCTCTACACTGTCCCCATTAAACACTCCCAGGACAGGTACAGCACGGGGTTAGATACAGAGTAAAGCTCCCTCTACACTGTCCCCATCAAACACTCCCAGGACAGGTACAGCACGGGGTTAGATAAAAATAAAAGTTCCCTCTACACTGTCCCCATCAAACACTCCCAGGACAGGGACAGCACGGGGTTAGATACAGAGTAAAGCTCCCTCTCCACTGTTCCCATCAAACACTCCCAGGACAGGTACAGCACGGGGTTAGATACAAAGTAGTGCTCCCTCTACACTGTCCCCATCAAACACTCCCAGGACAGGTACAGCACGGGGTTAGATACAGAGTAATGCTCCCTCTACACTGTCCCCATCAAACACTCCCAGGACAGGTACAGCACGGGGTTAGATACAGAGTAATGCTCCCTCTACACTGTCCCCATCAAACACTCCCAGGACAGGGACAGCACGGTGTTAGATACAGAGTAATGCTCCCTCTACACTGTCCCCATCAAACACTCCCAGGAAAGGTACAGCACGGGGTTAGATACAGAGTAAAGCTCCCTCTACACTGTCCCCATCAAACACTCCCAGGACAGGGACAGCACGGTGTTAGATACAGAGTAATGCTCCCTCTACACTGTCCCCATCAAACACTCCCAGGAAAGGTACAGCACGGTGTTAGATACAGAGTAAAGCTCCCTCTACACTGTCGCCATCAAACACTCCCAGGACTGGTACAGCACGGGGTTTGAAACAGAGTAAAGCTCCCTCTACACTGTCCCCATCAAAAACTCCCTGGACAGGTACAGCACGGGGTTAGATACAAAGTAAAGCTCCCTCTACACTGTCCCCATTAAACACTCCCAGGACAGGTACAGCACGGGGTTAGATACAAAGTAAAGCTCCCTCTACACTGTCCCCATCAAACACTCCCGGGACAGGTACAGCACGGGGTTAGATACAGAGTAAAGCTCCCTCTACACTGTCCCCATCAAACACTCCCAGGACAGGTACAGCACGGGGTTAGATACAGAGTAAAGCTCCCTCTACACTGTCCCCATCAAACACTCCCAGGACAGGTACAGCACAGGGTTAGATACAGAGTAAAGCTCCCTCTACACTGTCCCCATCAAACACTCCCAGGACAGGTACAGCATGGGGTTAGATACAGAGTAAAGCTCCCTCGACACTGTCCCCATCAAACACTCCCAGGAAAGGTACAGCACGGGGTTAGATACAGAGTAAAGCTCCCTCTATACTGTCCTCATCAAACACTCCCAGGAGAGGTACAGCACGGGGTTAGATACAGAGTAAAGCTCCCTCTACACTGTCCCCATCAAACACTCCCAGGACAGGTACAGCACGGTGTTAGATACAGAGTAAAGCTCCCTCTACACTGTCCCCATCAAACACTCCCAGGACAGGTACAGCACGGGGTTAGATACAGAGTAAAGCTCCCTCTACACTGTCGCCATCAAACACTCTCAGGACTGGTACAGCACGGGGTTTGAAACAGAGTAAAGCTCCCTCTACACTGTCCCCATCAAAAACTCCCTGGACAGGTACAGCACGGGGTTAGATACAGAGTAAAGCTCCCTCTACACTGTCCCCATCAAACACTCCCAGGACAGGTACAGCATGGGGTTAGATATAGAGTAAAGCTCCCTCTACACTGTCCCCAACAAACACTCCCAGGACAGGTACAGCACGGGGTTAGATACAGAGTAAAGCTCCCTCTACACTGTCCCCATCAAACACTCTCAGGACAGGTACAGCACGGGGTTAGACACAGAGTAAAGCTCCCTCTACACTGTCCCCATCAAACACTCCCAGGACAGGGACAGCACGGGGTTAGATACAGAGTAAAGCTCCCTCTACACTGTCCCCATCAAACACTCCCAGGACAGGTACAGCACGGGGTTAGATACAGAGTAAAGCTCCCTCTACACTGTCCCCATCAAACATTCCCAGGACAGGTACAGCACGGGGTTAGATACAGAGTAAAGCTACCTCTACACTGTCCCCATGAAACACTCCCAGGGCAGGTACAGCACGGGGTTAGATACAGAGTAAAGCTCCCTCTACACTGTCCCCATCCAACACTCCCAGGAGAGGTACAGCACGGGGTTAGATACAGAGTAAAGCTCCCTCTACACTGTCCCCATCAAACACTCCTAGGACAGGTACAGCACGGGGTTAGATACAGAGTAAAGCTCCCTCTACACTGTCCCCATCAAACACTCCCAGGACAGGTACAGCACGGGGTTAGATACAGAGTAAAGCTCCCTCTACACTGTCCCCAACAAACACTCCCAGGACAGGTACAGCACGGGGTTAGATACAGAGTAAAGCTCCCTCTACACTGTCCCCATCAAACACTCCCAGGAGAGGTACAGCACGGGGTTAGATACAGAGTAAAGCTACCTCTACACTGTCCCCATCAAACACTCCCAGGACAGGTACAGCACGGGGTTAGATACAGAGTAAAGCTCCCTCTACACTGTCCCCATGAAACACTCCCAGGACAGGGACAGCACGGGGTTAGATACAGAGTAAAGCTACCTCTACACTGTCCCCATCAAACACTCCCAGGACGGTACAGCACGGGGTTCGATACAGAGTAAAGCTCCCTCTACACTGTCCCCATCAAACACTCCCAGGGCAGGTACAGCACGGGGTTAGATACAGAGTAAAGCTCCCTCTACACTGTCCCCATCCAACACTCCCAGGAGAGGTACAGCACGGGGTTAGATACAGAGTAAAGCTCCATGTACACTGTCCACATCAAACACTCCCAGGACAGGTACAGCACGGGGTTAGATACAGAGTAAAGCTCCCTCTACACTGTCCCCATCAAACACTCCCAGGAAAGGTACAGCACGGGGTTAGATACAGAGTAAAGCTCCCTCTACACTGTTCCCATCAAACACTCCCAGGACAGGTACAGCACGGAGTTAGATACAGAGTAAAGCTCCCTCTACACTGTCCCCATCAAACACTCCCAGGACAGGTACAGCACGGGGTTAGATAGAGAGTAAAGCTCCCTCTACACTGTCCCCATCAAACACTCCCAGGACAGGTACAGCACGGGGTTAGATACAGAGTAAAGCTCCCTCGACACTGTCCCCATCAAACACTCCCAGGACAGGTACAGCACGGGGTTAGATACAGAGTAAAGCTCCCTCTACACTGTCCCCATCAAACACTCCCAGGACAGGTACAGCACGGGGTTAGATACAGAGTAAAGCTCCCTCTACACTGTCCCCATCAAACACTCCCAGGACAGGTACAGCACGGGGTTAGATACAGAGTAAAGCTCCCTCTACACTGCCCCCATCAAACACTCCCAGGACAGGTACAGCACGGGGTTAGATACAGAGTAAAGCTCCCTCTACACTGTCCCCATCAAACACTCCCAGGACAGGTACAGCACGGGGTTAGATACAGAGTAAAGCTCCCTCTACACTGTCCCCATCAAACACTCCCAGGACAGGAACAGCACGGGGTTAGATACAGAGTAAAGCTCCCTCTACACTGTCCCCATCAAACACTCCCAGGACAGGTACAGCACGGGGTTAGATACAGAGTAAAGCTCCCTCTACACTGTCCCCATCAAACACTCCCAGGACAGGGACAGCACGGGGTTAGATACAGAGTAAAGCTCCCTCTACACTGTCCCCATCAAACACTCCCAGGACAGGTACAGCACGGGGTTAGATACAGAGTAAAGCTCCCTCTGCACTGTCGCCATCAAACACTCCCAGGACAGGTACAGCACGGTGTTAAGATACAGAGTAAAGCTCCCTCTACACTGTCCCCATCAAACACTCCCAGGACAGGTACAGCACGGTGTTAGATACAGGGTAAAGCTCCCTCTGCACTGTCCCCATCAAACACTCCCAGGACAGGTACAGCACGGTGTTAAGATACAGAGTAAAGCTCCCTCTACACTGTCCCCATCAAACACTCCCAGGACAGGTACAGCACGGGGTTAGATACAGAGTAAAGCTCCCTCTACACTGTCCCCATCAAACACTCCCAGGAAAGGTACAGCACGGGACTAGATACAGAGTAAAGCTCCATCTACACTGTCCCCATCAAACACTCCCAGGACAGGTACAGCACGGGGTTAGATACAGAGTAAAGCTCCCTCTGCACTGTCCCAATCAAACACTCCCAGGACAGGTACAGCACGGGGTTTGAAACAGAGTAAAGCTCCCTCTACACTGTCCACATCAAAAACTCCCTGGACAGGTACAGCACGGGGTTAGATACAGAGTAAAGCTCCCTCTACACTGTCCCCATCAAACACTCCCAGGACAGGTACAGCATGGGGTTAGATACAGAGTAAAGCTCCCTCAACACTGTCCCCATCAAACACTCCCAGGACAGGTACAGCACGGGGTTAGATACAGAGTAAAGCTCCCTCTACACTGTCCCCATCAAACACTCTCAGGACAGGTACAGCACGGGGTTAGACACAGAGTAAAGCTCCCTCTACACTGTCCCCATCAAACACTCCCAGGACAGGGACAGCACGGGGTTAGACACAGAGTAAAGCTCCCTCTACACTGTCCCCATCAAACACTCCCAGGACAGGTACAGCACGGGGTTAGATACAGAGTAAAGCTCCCTCTCCACTGTCCCCATCAAACACTCCCAGGACAGGTACAGCACGGGGTTAGATACAGAGTAAAGCTCCCTCTACACTGTCCCCATCAAACATTACCAGGACAGGTACAGCACGGGGTTAGATACAGAGTAAAGCTACCTCTACACTGTCCCCATCAAACACTCCCAGGACAGGTACAGCACGGGGTTCGATACAGAGTAAAGCTCCCTCTACACTGTCCCCATCAAAAACTCCCAGGACAGGTACAGCTCGGGGTTAGATACAGAGTAAAGCTCCCTCTACGCTGTCCCCATCAAACACTCCGAGGACAGGTGCAGCACGTGGTTAGATACGTAAAGCTCCCTCTACACTGTCCCCATCAAACACTCCCAGGAAAGGTACAGCACGGGGTTAGATAGAGAGTAAAGCTCCCTCTACACTGTCCTCATCAAACACTCCCAGGACTGGGAGAGCACGGGGTTAGATACAGAGTAAAGCTCCCTCTACACTGTCACCATCAAACACCGCCAGGAAAGGGACAGCACGAGGTTAGATACAGAGTAAAGCTCCCTCTACACTCTCCCCATCAAACACTCCCAGGACAGGTACAGCACGGGGTTAGATACAGAGTAAAGCTCCCTCTGCACTGTCCCCATCAAACACTCCCAGGACAGGAACAGCACGGGGTTAGATACAGAGTAAAGCTCCCTCTACACTGTCACCATCAAACACTCCCAGGACAGATACAGCACGGGGTTAGAAACAGAGTAAAGCTCCCTCTGCACTGTCCCCATCAAACACTCCCAGGACAGGTACAGCACGGTGTTAGATACAGAGAAAAGCTCCCTCTGCACTGTCCCCATCAAACACTCCCAGGACAGGTACAGCACGGTGTTAAGATACAGAGTAAAGCTCCCTCTACACTGTCCCCATCAAACACTCCCAGGACAGGTACAGCACGGGGTTAGATACATAGTAAAGCTCCCTCTACACTGTCCCCATCAAACACTCCCAGGAAAGGTACAGCACGGGACTAGATACAGAGTAAAGCTCCATCTACACTGTCCCCATCAAACACTCCCAGGACAGGTACAGCACGGGGTTAGATACAGAGTAAAGCTCCCTCTGCACTGTCCCAATCAAACACTCCCAGGACAGGTACAGCACGGGGTTAGATAGAGAGTAAAGCTCCCTCTACACTGTCACCATCAAACACCGCCAGGACAGGGACAGCACGAGGTTAGATACAGAGTAAAGCTCCCTCTACACTGTCCCCATCAAACACTCCCAGGAAAGATACAGCACGGGGTTAGATACAGAGTAAAGCTCCCTCTATACTGTCCTCATCAAACACTCCCAGGACTGGGAGAGCACGGGGTTAGATACAGAGTAAAGCTACCTCTACACTGTCCCCATCAAACACTCCCAGGACAGGTACAGCACGGTGTTAGATACAGAGTAAAGCTCCCTCTGCACTGTCGCCATCAAACACTCCCAGGACAGGTACAGCACGGTGTTAAGATACAGAGTAAAGCTCCCTCTACACTGTCCCCATCAAACACTCCCAGGACAGGTACAGCACGGTGTTAGATACAGAGTAAAGCTCCCTCTGCACTGTCCCCATCAAACACTCCCAGGACAGGTACAGCACGGTGTTAAGATACAGAGTAAAGCTCCCTCTACACTGTCCCCATCAAACACTCCCAGGACAGGTACAGCACGGGGTTAGATACATAGTAAAGCTCCCTCTACACTGTCCCCATCAAACACTCCCAGGAAAGGTACAGCACGGGACTAGATACAGAGTAAAGTTCCATCTACACTGTCCCCATCAAACACTCCCAGGACAGGTACAGCACGGGGTTAGATACAGAGTAAAGCTCCCTCTGCACTGTCCCAATCAAACACTCCCAGGACAGGTACAGCACGGGGTTTGAAACAGAGTAAAGCTCCCTCTACACTGTCCACATCAAACACTCCCAGGACAGGTACAGCACGGGGTTAGATACAGAGTAAAGCTCCCTCTACACTGTCCCCATCAAACACTCCCAGGACAGGTACAGCATGGGGTTAGATACAGAGTAAAGCTCCCTCTACACTGTCCCCATCAAACACTCCCAGGACAGGTACAGCACGGGGTTAGATACAGAGTAAAGCTCCCTCTACACTGTCCCCATCAAACACTCTCAGGACAGGTACAGCACGGGGTTAGACACAGAGTAAAGCTCCCTCTGCACTGTCCCCATCAAACACTCCCAGGACAGGGACAGCACGGGGTTAGATACAGAGTAAAGCTCCCTCTACACTGTCCCCATCAAACACTCCCAGGACAGGTACAGCACGGGGTTAGATACAGAGTAAAGCTCCCTCTACACTGTCCCCATCAAACATTACCAGGACAGGTACAGCACGGGGTTAGATACAGAGTAAAGCTCCCTCTACACTGTCCCCATCAAACACTCCCAGGACAGGTACAGCACGGGGTTCGATACAGAGTAAAGCTCCCTCTACACTGTCCCCATCAAACACTCCCAGGACAGGTACAGCTCGGGGTTAGATACAGAGTAAAGCTCCCTCTACGCTGTCCCCATCAAACACTCCCAGGAGAGGTACAGCACGGGGTTAGATAGAGAGTAAAGCTCCCTCTACACTGTCCTCATCAAACACTCCCAGGACTGGGAGAGCACGGGGTTAGATACAGAGTAAAGCTCCCTCTACACTGTCACCATCAAACACCGCCAGGACAGGGACAGCACGAGGTTAGATACAGAGTAAAGCTCCCTCTACACTGTCCCCATCAAACACTCCCAGGAAAGATACAGCACGGGGTTAGATACAGAGTAAAGCTCCCTCTATACTGTCCTCATCAAACACTCCCAGGACTGGGAGAGCACGGGGTTAGATACAGAGTAAAGCTCCCTCTACACTGTCCCCATCAAACACTCCCAGGACAGGTACAGCACGGGGTTAGATACAGAGTAAAGCTACCTCTACACTGTCCCCATCAAACACTCCCAGGACAGGTACAGCACGGGGTTAGATACAGAGTAAAGCTCCCTCTGCACTGTCCCCATCAAACACTCCCAGGACAGGTACAGCACGGGGTTCGATACAGAGTAAAGCTCCCTCTACACTGTCCCCATCAAACACTCCCAGGACAGGTACAGCTCGGGGTTAGATACAGAGTAAAGCTCCCTCTACGCTGTCCCCATCAAACACTCCGAGGACAGGTGCAGCACGGGGTTAGATACAGAGTAAAGCTCCCTCTACACTGTCCCCATCAAACACTCCCAGGAAAGGTACAGCACGGGGTTAGATAGAGAGTAAAGCTCCCTCTACACTGTCCTCATCAAACACTCCCAGGACTGGGAGAGCACGGGGTTAGATACAGAGTAAAGCTCCCTCTACACTGTCACCATCAAACACCGCCAGGACAGGGACAGCACGAGGTTAGATACAGAGTAAAGCTCCCTCTACACTGTCCCCATCAAACACTCCCAGGAAAGATACAGCACGGGGTTAGATACAGAGTAAAGCTCCCTCTATACTGTCCTCATCAAACACTCCCAGGACTGGGAGAGCACGGGGTTAGATACAGAGTAAAGCTACCTCTACACTGTCCCCATCAAACACTCCCAGGACAGGTACAGCACGGGGTTAGATACAGAGTAAAGCTCCCTCTGCACTGTCCCCATCAAACACTCCCAGGACAGGTACAGCACGGGGTTAGATACAGAGTAAAGCTCCCTCTACACTGTCGCCATCAAACACTCCCAGGACTGGTACAGCACGGGGTTAGAAACAGAGTAAAGCTCCCTCTACACTGTCCCCATCAAACACTCTCAGGACAGGTACAGCACGGGGTTAGACACAGAGTAAAGCTCCCTCTACACTGTCCCCATCAAACACTCCCAGGACAGGTACAGCACGGGGTTAGATACAGAGTAAAGCTCCCTCTACACTGTCCCCATCAAACACTCCCAGGACAGGTACAGCACGGGGTTAGATACAGAGTAAAGCTCCCTCTACACTGTCCCCATCAAACATTCCCAGGACAGGTACAGCACGGGGTTAGATACATAGTAAAGCTACCTCTACACTGTCCCCATGAAACACTCCCAGGACGGTACAGCACGGGGTTCGATACAGAGTAAAGCTCCCTCTACACTGTCCCCATCAAACACTCCCAGGGCAGGTACAGCACGGGGTTAGATACAGAGTAAAGCTCCCTCTACACTGTCCCCATCCAACACTCCCAGGAGAGGTACAGCACGGGGTTAGATACAGAGTAAAGCTCCATGTACACTGTCCCCATCAAACACTCCCAGGACAGGTACAGCACGGGGTTAGATACAGAGTAAAGCTCCCTCTACACTGTCCCCATCAAACACTCCCAGGAAAGGTACAGCACGGGGTTAGATACAGAGTAAAGCTCCCTCTACACTGTTCCCATCAAACACTCCCAGGACAGGTACAGCACGGAGTTAGATACAGAGTAAAGCTCCCTCTACACTGTCCCCATCAAACACTCCCAGGACAGGTACAGCACGGGGTTAGATAGAGAGTAAAGCTCCCTCTACACTGTCCCCATCAAACACTCCCAGGACAGGTACAGCACGGGGTTAGATACAGAGTAAAGCTCCCTCGACACTGTCCCCATCAAACACTCCCAGGACAGGTACAGCACGGGGTTAGATACAGAGTAAAGCTCCCTCTACACTGTCCCCATCAAACACTCCCAGGACAGGTACAGCACGGGGTTAGATACAGAGTAAAGCTCCCTCTACACTGTCCCCATCAAACACTCCCAGGACAGGTACAGCACGGGGTTAGATACAGAGTAAAGCTCCCTCTACACTGCCCCCATCAAACACTCCCAGGACAGGTACAGCACGGGGTTAGATACAGAGTAAAGCTCCCTCTACACTGTCCCCATCAAACACTCCCAGGACAGGTACAGCACGGGGTTAGATACAGAGTAAAGCTCCCTCTACACTGTCCCCATCAAACACTCCCAGGACAGGAACAGCACGGGGTTAGATACAGAGTAAAGCTCCCTCTACACTGTCCCCATCAAACACTCCCAGGACAGGTACAGCACGGGGTTAGATACAGAGTAAAGCTCCCTCTACACTGTCCCCATCAAACACTCCCAGGACAGGGACAGCACGGGGTTAGATACAGAGTAAAGCTCCCTCTACACTGTCCCCATCAAACACTCCCAGGACAGGTACAGCACGGGGTTAGATACAGAGTAAAGCTCCCTCTGCACTGTCGCCATCAAACACTCCCAGGACAGGTACAGCACGGTGTTAAGATACAGAGTAAAGCTCCCTCTACACTGTCCCCATCAAACACTCCCAGGACAGGTACAGCACGGTGTTAGATACAGGGTAAAGCTCCCTCTGCACTGTCCCCATCAAACACTCCCAGGACAGGTACAGCACGGTGTTAAGATACAGAGTAAAGCTCCCTCTACACTGTCCCCATCAAACACTCCCAGGACAGGTACAGCACGGGGTTAGATACAGAGTAAAGCTCCCTCTACACTGTCCCCATCAAACACTCCCAGGAAAGGTACAGCACGGGACTAGATACAGAGTAAAGCTCCATCTACACTGTCCCCATCAAACACTCCCAGGACAGGTACAGCACGGGGTTAGATACAGAGTAAAGCTCCCTCTGCACTGTCCCAATCAAACACTCCCAGGACAGGTACAGCACGGGGTTTGAAACAGAGTAAAGCTCCCTCTACACTGTCCACATCAAAAACTCCCTGGACAGGTACAGCACGGGGTTAGATACAGAGTAAAGCTCCCTCTACACTGTCCCCATCAAACACTCCCAGGACAGGTACAGCATGGGGTTAGATACAGAGTAAAGCTCCCTCAACACTGTCCCCATCAAACACTCCCAGGACAGGTACAGCACGGGGTTAGATACAGAGTAAAGCTCCCTCTACACTGTCCCCATCAAACACTCTCAGGACAGGTACAGCACGGGGTTAGACACAGAGTAAAGCTCCCTCTACACTGTCCCCATCAAACACTCCCAGGACAGGGACAGCACGGGGTTAGATACAGAGTAAAGCTCCCTCTACACTGTCCCCATCAAACACTCCCAGGACAGGTACAGCACGGGGTTAGATACAGAGTAAAGCTCCCTCTACACTGTCCCCATCAAACATTACCAGGACAGGTACAGCACGGGGTTAGATACAGAGTAAAGCTACCTCTACACTGTCCCCATCAAACACTCCCAGGACAGGTACAGCACGGGGTTCGATACAGAGTAAAGCTCCCTCTACACTGTCCCCATCAAAAACTCCCAGGACAGGTACAGCTCGGGGTTAGATACAGAGTAAAGCTCCCTCTACGCTGTCCCCATCAAACACTCCGAGGACAGGTGCAGCACGTGGTTAGATACGTAAAGCTCCCTCTACACTGTCCCCATCAAACACTCCCAGGAAAGGTACAGCACGGGGTTAGATAGAGAGTAAAGCTCCCTCTACACTGTCCTCATCAAACACTCCCAGGACTGGGAGAGCACGGGGTTAGATACAGAGTAAAGCTCCCTCTACACTGTCACCATCAAACACCGCCAGGAAAGGGACAGCACGAGGTTAGATACAGAGAAAAGCTCCCTCTACACTCTCCCCATCAAACACTCCCAGGACAGGTACAGCACGGGGTTAGATACAGAGTAAAGCTCCCTCTACACTGTCCCCATCAAACACTCCCAGGACAGGAACAGCACGGGGTTAGATACAGAGTAAAGCTCCCTCTACACTGTCACCATCAAACACTCCCAGGACAGATACAGCACGGGGTTAGAAACAGAGTAAAGCTCCCTCTGCACTGTCCCCATCAAACACTCCCAGGACAGGTACAGCACGGTGTTAGATACAGAGAAAAGCTCCCTCTGCACTGTCCCCATCAAACACTCCCAGGACAGGTACAGCACGGTGTTAAGATACAGAGTAAAGCTCCCTCTACACTGTCCCCATCAAACACTCCCAGGACAGGTACAGCACGGGGTTAGATACATAGTAAAGCTCCCTCTACACTGTCCCCATCAAACACTCCCAGGAAAGGTACAGCACGGGACTAGATACAGAGTAAAGCTCCATCTACACTGTCCCCATCAAACACTCCCAGGACAGGTACAGCACGGGGTTAGATACAGAGTAAAGCTCCCTCTGCACTGTCCCAATCAAACACTCCCAGGACAGGTACAGCACGGGGTTAGATAGAGAGTAAAGCTCCCTCTACACTGTCACCATCAAACACCGCCAGGACAGGGACAGCACGAGGTTAGATACAGAGTAAAGCTCCCTCTACACTGTCCCCATCAAACACTCCCAGGAAAGATACAGCACGGGGTTAGATACAGAGTAAAGCTCCCTCTATACTGTCCTCATCAAACACTCCCAGGACTGGGAGAGCACGGGGTTAGATACAGAGTAAAGCTACCTCTACACTGTCCCCATCAAACACTCCCAGGACAGGTACAGCACGGTGTTAGATACAGAGTAAAGCTCCCTCTGCACTGTCGCCATCAAACACTCCCAGGACAGGTACAGCACGGTGTTAAGATACAGAGTAAAGCTCCCTCTACACTGTCCCCATCAAACACTCCCAGGACAGGTACAGCACGGTGTTAGATACAGAGTAAAGCTCCCTCTGCACTGTCCCCATCAAACACTCCCAGGACAGGTACAGCACGGTGTTAAGATACAGAGTAAAGCTCCCTCTACACTGTCCCCATCAAACACTCCCAGGACAGGTACAGCACGGGGTTAGATACATAGTAAAGCTCCCTCTACACTGTCCCCATCAAACACTCCCAGGAAAGGTACAGCACGGGACTAGATACAGAGTAAAGCTCCATCTACACTGTCCCCATCAAACACTCCCAGGACAGGTACAGCACGGGGTTAGATACAGAGTAAAGCTCCCTCTGCACTGTCCCAATCAAACACTCCCAGGACAGGTACAGCACGGGGTTAGAAACAGAGTAAAGCTCCCTCTACACTGTCCACATCAAACACTCCCAGGACAGGTACAGCACGGGGTTAGATACAGAGTAAAGCTCCCTCTACACTGTCCCCATCAAACACTCCCAGGACAGGTACAGCATGGGGTTAGATACAGAGTAAAGCTCCCTCTACACTGTCCCCATCAAACACTCCGAGGACAGGTACAGCACGGGGTTAGATACAGAGTAAAGCTCCCTCTACACTGTCCCCATCAAACACTCTCAGGACAGGTACAGCACGGGGTTAGACACAGAGTAAAGCTCCCTCTACACTGTCCCCATCAAACACTCCCAGGACAGGGACAGCACGGGGTTAGATACAGAGTAAAGCTCCCTCTACACTGTCCCCATCAAACACTCCCAGGACAGGTACAGCACGGGGTTAGATACAGAGTAAAGCTCCCTCTACACTGTCCCCATCAAACATTACCAGGACAGGTACAGCACGGGGTTAGATACAGAGTAAAGCTCCCTCTACACTGTCCCCATCAAACACTCCCAGGACAGGTACAGCACGGGGTTCGATACAGAGTAAAGCTCCCTCTACACTGTCCCCATCAAACACTCCCAGGACAGGTACAGCTCGGGGTTAGATACAGAGTAAAGCTCCCTCTACGCTGTCCCCATCAAACACTCCCAGGAGAGGTACAGCACGGGGTTAGATAGAGAGTAAAGCTCCCTCTACACTGTCCTCATCAAACACTCCCAGGACTGGGAGAGCACGGGGTTAGATACAGAGTAAAGCTCCCTCTACACTGTCACCATCAAACACCGCCAGGACAGGGACAGCACGAGGTTAGATACAGAGTAAAGCTCCCTCTACACTGTCCCCATCAAACACTCCCAGGAAAGATACAGCACGGGGTTAGATACAGAGTAAAGCTCCCTCTATACTGTCCTCATCAAACACTCCCAGGACTGGGAGAGCACGGGGTTAGATACAGAGTAAAGCTCCCTCTACACTGTCCCCATCAAACACTCCCAGGACAGGTACAGCACGGGGTTAGATACAGAGTAAAGCTACCTCTACACTGTCCCCATCAAACACTCCCAGGACAGGTACAGCACGGGGTTAGATACAGAGTAAAGCTCCCTCTGCACTGTCCCCATCAAACACTCCCAGGACAGGTACAGCACGGGGTTCGATACAGAGTAAAGCTCCCTCTACACTGTCCCCATCAAACACTCCCAGGACAGGTACAGCTCGGGGTTAGATACAGAGTAAAGCTCCCTCTACGCTGTCCCCATCAAACACTCCGAGGACAGGTGCAGCACGGGGTTAGATACAGAGTAAAGCTCCCTCTACACTGTCCCCATCAAACACTCCCAGGAAAGGTACAGCACGGGGTTAGATAGAGAGTAAAGCTCCCTCTACACTGTCCTCATCAAACACTCCCAGGACTGGGAGAGCACGGGGTTAGATACAGAGTAAAGCTCCCTCTACACTGTCACCATCAAACACCGCCAGGACAGGGACAGCACGAGGTTAGATACAGAGTAAAGCTCCCTCTACACTGTCCCCATCAAACACTCCCAGGAAAGATACAGCACGGGGTTAGATACAGAGTAAAGCTCCCTCTATACTGTCCTCATCAAACACTCCCAGGACTGGGAGAGCACGGGGTTAGATACAGAGTAAAGCTACCTCTACACTGTCCCCATCAAACACTCCCAGGACAGGTACAGCACGGGGTTAGATACAGAGTAAAGCTCCCTCTGCACTGTCCCCATCAAACACTCCCAGGACAGGTACAGCACGGGGTTAGATACAGAGTAAAGCTCCCTCTACACTGTCGCCATCAAACACTCCCAGGACTGGTACAGCACGGGGTTAGAAACAGAGTAAAGCTCCCTCTACACTGTCCCCATCAAACACTCTCAGGACAGGTACAGCACGGGGTTAGACACAGAGTAAAGCTCCCTCTACACTGTCCCCATCAAACACTCCCAGGACAGGTACAGCACGGGGTTAGATACAGAGTAAAGCTCCCTCTACACTGTCCCCATCAAACACTCCCAGGACAGGTACAGCACGGGGTTAGATACAGAGTAAAGCTCCCTCTACACTGTCCCCATCAAACATTCCCAGGACAGGTACAGCACGGGGTTAGATACATAGTAAAGCTACCTCTACACTGTCCCCATGAAACACTCCCAGGACGGTACAGCACGGGGTTCGATACAGAATAAAGCTCCCTCTACATTGTCCCCATCAAACACTCCCAGGGCAGGTACAGCACGGGGTTAGATACAGAGTAAAGCTCCCTCTACACTGTCCCCATCCAACACTCCCAGGAGAGGTACAGCACGGGGTTAGATACAGAGTAAAGCTCCCTCTACACTGTCCCCATCAAACACTCCTAGGACAGGTACAGCACGGGGTTAGATACAGAGTAAAGCTCCCTCTACACTGTCCCCATCAAACACTCCTAGGACAGGTACAGCACGGGGTTAGATACAGAGTAAAGCTCCCTCTACACTGTCCCCATCAAACACTCCCAAGACAGGTACAGCACGGGGTTATATACAGAGTAAAGCTCCCTCTACACAGTCCCCATCAAACACTCCCTGGACAGGTACAGCACGGGGTTAGATACAGAGTAAAGCTCCCTCTACACTGTCCCCATCAAACACTCCCTGGACAGGTACAGCACAGGGTTAGACACAGAGTAAAGCTCCCTCGACACTGTCCCCATCAAACACTCCCAGGACAGGTACAGCACGGGGTTAAATACGGAGTAAAGCTCCCTCTACACTGTCCCCATCAAACACTCCCAGGACAGGTACAGCACGGGGTTAGATACAGAGTAAAGCTCCCTCTACACTGTCCCCAACAAACACTCCCAGGACAGGAACAGCACGGGGTTAGATACAGAGTAAAGCTCCCTCTACACTGTCCCCATCAAACACTCCCAGGACAGGTACAGCACGGGGTTAGATACAGAGTAAAGCTCCCTCTACACTGTCCCCATCAAACACTCCCAGGACAGGGACAGCACGGGGTTAGATACAGAGTAAAGCTCCCTCTGCACTGTCCCCATCAAACACTCCCAGGACAGGTACAGCACGGTGTTAAGATACAGAGTAAAGCTCCCTCTACACTGTCCCCATCAAACACTCCCAGGACAGGTACAGCACGGTGTTAGATACAGAGTAAAGCTCCCTCAGCACTGTCCCCATCAAACACTCCCAGGACAGGTACAGCACGGTGTTAAGATACAGAGTAAAGCTCCCTCTACACTGTCCCCATCAAACACTCCCAGGACAGGTACAGCACGGGGTTAGATACAGAGTAAAGCTCCCTCTACACTGTCCCCATCAAACACTCCCAGGAAAGGTACAGCACGGGACTAGATACAGAGTAAAGCTCCATCTACACTGTCCCCATCAAACACTCCCAGGACTGGTACAGCACGGGGTTTGAAACAGAGTAAAGTTCCCTCTACACTGTCCACATCAAAAACTCCCTGGACAGGTACAGCACGGGGTTAGATACAGAGTAAAGCTCCCTCTACACTGTCCCCATCAAACACTCCCAGGACAGGTACAGCATGGGGTTAGATACAGAGTAAAGCTCCCTCTACACTGTCCCCATCAAACACTCCCAGGACAGGTACAGCACGGGGTTAGATACAGAGTAAAGCTCCCTCTACACTGTCCCCATCAAACACTCTCAGGACAGGTACAGCACGGGGTTAGACACAGAGTAAAGCTCCCTCTACACTGTCCCCATCAAACACTCCCAGGACAGGGACAGCACGGGGTTAGATACAGAGTAAAGCTCCCTCTACACTGTCCCCATCAAACACTCCCAGGACAGGTACAGCACGGGGTTAGATACAGAGTAAAGCTCCCTCTACACTGTCCCCATCAAACACTCCCAGGACAGGTACAGCACGGGGTTAGATACAGAGTAAAGCTACCTCTACACTGTCCCCATGAAACACTCCCAGGACGGTACAGCACGGGGTTCGATACAGAGTAAAGCTCCCTCTACACTGTCCCCATCAAACACTCCCAGGGCAGGTACGGCACGGGGTTAGATACAGAGTAAAGCTCCCTCTACACTGTCCCCATCCAACACTCCTAGGACAGGTACAGCACGGGGTTAGATACAGAGTAAAGCTCCCTCTGCACTGTCCCCATCAAACACTCCCAGGACAGGGACAGCACGGGGTTAGATTCAGAGTAAAGCTCCCTCGACACTGTCCCCATCAAACACTCCCAGGACAGGTACAGCACGGGGTTAGATACAGAGTAAAGCTCCCTCTACACTGTCCCCATCAAACACTCCCAGGACAGGTACAACACGGGGTTAGATACAGAGTAAAGCTACCTCTACACTGTCCCCATCAAACACTCCCAGCGCAGGTACAGCACGGGGTTTGATACAGAGTAAAGCTCCCTCTACACTGTCCCCATCCAACACTCCCAGGACAGGGACAGCACGGGATTAGATACAGAGTAAAGCTCCCTCTACACTTTCCCCATCAAACATTCCCAGGACTGGTACAGCACGGGGTTAGATACAGAGTACAGCTCCCTCTACACTGTCCCCATCAAACACTCCCTGGACAGGTACAGCACGGGGTTAGATACAGAGTAAAGCTCCCTCTACACCGTCCCCATCAAACATTCCCAGGGCTGGTACAGCACGGGGTTAGATACAGAGTAAAGCTCCCTCTACACTGTCCCCATCAAACACTCCCAGGACAGGTACAGCACGGGGTTAGATACAGAGTAAAGCTCCCTCTACACTGTCCCCATCCAACACTCCCTGGAGAGGTACAGCACGGGGTTAGATACAGAGTAAAGCTCCCTCTCCACTGTCCCCATCAAACACTCCCAGGAAAGGTACAGCACGGGGTTAGCTACAGAGTAAAGCTCCCTCTACACTGTCCCCATCAAACACTCCCAGGACAGGTACAGCACGGGGTTAGATACAGTGTAAAGCTCCCTCTACACTGTCCCCATCAAACACTCCCAGGACAGGTACAGCACGGGGTTAGATACAGAGTAAAGCTCCGTCTACACTGTCCCCATCAAACACTCCCAGGACAGGTACAGCACGGGGTTAGATACAGAGTAAAGCTCCCTCTGCTAACCTGGCATGTGCTGATTTTCCAGGCCAGTTTCAGCGGAGGAAGCAGCTTCCTTCGCCAGCCCAAAGCCAGCACGGACCTTCGGAAGCAGCTCATTCCATCAACAGCGGAGATCTAGAAGAGAGCAGGATCAAAACATCACGAAAGCCGAGATCATAAAAGAATTCGCACAAGCGACAGAATAAACCCACCGAGCGATACAACTCCCTCCGACAGTGCGGCGCTCCCTCAGTACTGGCACCGGGGGGAGTGTGGGCCTGGATTATGGAGCTCAACTCCTAGACTATATACATCTCCCTCCGACAGTGCAGCGCTCCCTCAGTACTGGCACCGGGGGGAGTGTGGGCCTGGATTATGGAGCTCAAATCCTAGAGTATAGACATCTCCCACTGACAGTGCAGCGCTCCCTCGGTACTGGCACTGGGGGGAGTGTCGGCCTGATTATGGAGCTCAAATCCTAGAGTATAGACATCTCCCCCCGACAGTGCAGCGCTCCCTCAGTACTGGCACCGGGGCGGAGTGTGGGCCTGGATTATGGAGCTCAAATCCTAGAGTATAGACATCTACCTCCGACAGTGCGGCGCTCCCTCAGTACTGGCACCGGGGGGAGTGTCGGCCTGGATTATGGAGCTCAAATCCTAGAGTATAGACATCTCCCTCCGACAGTGCAGCGCTCCCTCAGTACTGGCACCGGGGGGAGTGTGGGCCTGGATTATAGCGCTCAAATCCTAGAGTATAGACATCTCCCTCCGACAGTGCAGCGCTCCCTCAGTACTGGCACCGGGGAGAGTGTGGGCCTGGATTATAGCACTCAAATCCTAGAGTATAGACATTTACCTCCGACAGTGCGGCGCTCCCTCAGTACTGGCACCGGGGGGAGTGTGGGCCTGGATTATAGCGCTCAAATCCTAGAGTATAGACATCTACCTCCGACAGTGCAGCGCTCCCTCAGTACTGGCACCGGGGGGATTGTGGGCCTGGATTATAGCGCTCAAATCCTAGAGTATAGACATTTACCTCCGACAGTGCGGCGCTCCCTCAGTACTGGCACCGGGGGGAGTGTGGGCCTGGATTATAGCGCTCAAATCCTAGAGTATAGACATTTACCTCCGACAGTGCGGCGCTCCCTCAGTACTGGCACTGGGGGGTGTGTGGGCCTGGATTATAGCGCTCAAATCCTAGAGTATAGACATCTACCTCCGACAGTGCGGCGCTCCCTCAGTACTGGCACTGGGGGGAGTGTGCGCCTGGATTATGGAGCTCAAAACCTGGAGTATAGACATCTACCTCCGACAGTGCGGCGCTCCCTCAGTACTGGCACCGGGGGGAGTGTGGGCCTGGATTATGGAGCTCAAATCTGAGAGTATAGACATCTCCCTCCGACAGTGCAGCGCTCCGCTCCCTCAGTACTGGCACCGGGGGGAGTGTCGGCCTGGATTATGGAGCATGTACATGTATCCGTGCTGTACCTGTCCTGTGCGCTGAGGGGATTACACAGTGAACGGTAGTGTGCTGGGACGCACAGAGGACTAGAGGGACGTGAGGGTGCGTTTCCGATCCCCGTAACCAGCAGGACAGAGCAGACCGGGCGGTTGATGACAAATGGGGATATTTGCGTTGATTCGCGGAGGTGCAGAGCACAAGAGCGGGGAGGTTATGATTGAGCTGAATAAAGTGCAGGTCCACAGGTCACTGAAAGGGGCAACACAGGTGGAGAAGTTAGTCAAGAAGGCATACGGCATGCTTGCCTTCATTGGCCGGGGCATTGAGTATAAGAATTGGCAAGTCATGTTGCAGCTGTATAGAACCTTAGTTAGGCCACACTTGGAGTATAGTGTTCAATTCTGGTCGCCACACTACCAGAAGGATGTGGAGGCTTTCGAGAGGGTGCAGAAGAGATTTACCAGAATGTTGCCTGGCATGGAGGGCATTCGCTATGAGGAGCGGTTGAATAAACTCGGTTTGTTCTCACTGGAACGACGGAGGTTGAGGGGCGACCTGATAGAGGTCTACAAAACGATGAGGGGCATAGACAGAGTGGATAGTCAGAGGCTTTTCCCCGGGGTAGAGGGGTCAATTACTAGGGGGCATAGGTTTAAGGTGAGAGGGGCAAAGTTTAGAGTAGATGTACGAGGCAAGTTTTTTACGCAGAGGGCAGTGGGTACCTGGAACTCGCTACCGGAGGAGGTAGTGGAAGCAGGGACGATAGGGACATTTAAGGGGCATCTTGACAAATACATGAGTAGGATGGGAATAGAGGGATACGGACCCAGGAAGTGTAGAAGATTGTAGTTTAGTCGGGCAGCATGGTCGGCACGGGCTTGGAGGGCCGAAGGGCCTGTTCCTGTGCTGTACTTTTCCTGGTTCTTTGATCGTTTGTCTGCAGCGGGATTTGGACAGGCTCGGCGAATGGGCAGCACTTTTCTTTGTCGTTCACTTTGGACGGCGTCACGATCAAGGTGACGGAGCGAGAGCTGGGAGAATGGACGAGTGCAGACGGGCCCTCGGTGGCCCGGGTGAGTTAGGACATGTCAATAACTTTGTGCCCACATATCAGAGGAAATAAACAGAGACGGTTTCACCCCAGGGTTCACTCCAGCCTCATTTTAAACTAAAATTAAAAATTTTAACTAAAATCATTCCAACCTTGCATTTATTAAAGAAATTCCAGGAGTCTGCACCCCCTCAACCACCCCCCACCCTCCGAGCCCCAACCCTCACCCCTCATCCCCTCCTCCCTCTCTGTCTCTGTCTCACTCACCTCTCATGGGCGCAGCCATTTTGCGTCCGTCCCACTATCCGGTCCCCAGCCAGCGAGGCGCAGGTTTTTGGTTCCGGGCCGGTTTCTTTCGTTCCGCCCCCCTTGAGTGTCCAAAAGATGTGCAGGTGAGGTGGATTGGCCGTGTTAAATTGTCCCCTAGTGTCCAAAGATGTACAAGTGAGGTGGATTGGCCGTGTTAAATTGTCCCCTTAGTGTCCAAAGAGGTACAGGTTAGGTGGATTGGCCGCGTTAAATTGTCCCTTAGTGTCCAAAGATGTACAGGTTAGGTGGATTGGCCGTGTTAAATTGTCTCTTAGTGTCCAAAGATGTGCAGGTTAGGTGGATTGGCTGTGTTAAGTTGTCCCTTAGTGTCCAAAGATGTACAGATGAGGTGGATTGACCGTGTTAAATTGTCCCTTAGTGTCCAAAGATGTGCAGGTTAGGTGGATTGGCCGTGTTAAATTGTCCCTTCGTGTCCAAAGATGTACAGGTTAGGTGGATTGGCCGTTTTAAATTGTCCCTTCGTGTCCAAAGGTGTGCAGGTTAGGTAGATTGGCAGTGTTAAATTGTCCCTTAGTGTCCAAAGATGAACAGGTTAGGTGGATTGGCCGTGTTAAATTGGCCCTTCGTGTCCAAAGATGTACAGGTTAGGTGGATTGGCCGCGTTAAATTGTCCCTTAGTGTCCAAAGATGGACAAGTTAGGTGGATTGGCCGTGTTAAATTGTCCCCTTAGTGTCCAAAGATGTACAGGTGAGGTGGATTGGCCGTGTTAAATTGTCCCTTAGTGTCCAAAGATGGACAAGTTAGGTGGATTGGCCGTGTTAAATTGTCTCTTAGTGTCCAAAGATGTGCAGGTTAGGTGGATTGGCCGTGTTAAATTGTCCCTTAGTGTCCAAAGATGTGCAGGTTACGTGGATTGGCAGTGTTAAATTGTCCCTTAGTGTCCAAAGATGTACAGGTTAGGTGGATTGGCCGTGTTAAATTGTCCCTCAGTGTCCAAAGATGTGCTGGTTAGGTGGATTGGCCGTGTTAAATTGTCCCTTAGTGTCCAAAGATGTACAGGTTAGGTGGATTGGCCGTGTTAAATTGTCCCTTAGTGTCCAAAGATGTACAGGTTAGGTGGATTGGCCGTCTTAAATTGTCCCATAGTGTCCAAAGATGTGCAGGTTAGGTGGATTGGCCATGTTAAATTGTCCCTCAGTGTCCAAAGATGTACAGGTTAGGTGGATTAGCCGTGTTAAATTGTCCCTTAGTGTCCAAAGATGTACAGGTTAGGTGGATTAGCCGTGTTAAATTGTCGCGCTCTCAGAGAGTTGTATTGTTCTCGGAATCGCTCCGTAAATGCAGCAGAAGACAAAAATGTGGTGAAGTTGGCATCTCGGTTACTTGCTGTTATTGGCTGAGGCACAGGATATATAGATTAAATCTGTCACCAC
This sequence comes from Scyliorhinus torazame, assembly GCF_047496885.1. Taxonomy (NCBI): domain Eukaryota; kingdom Metazoa; phylum Chordata; class Chondrichthyes; order Carcharhiniformes; family Scyliorhinidae; genus Scyliorhinus; species Scyliorhinus torazame. Next base: position 19,055 of record NW_027308163.1, on the reverse strand, counting down.
ATGGATGTATATACTCAAGGATTTGAGCTCCATAACCCAGGCCGACACTCCCCCGGTGCCAGTACTGAGGGAGCGCTGCACTGTCGGAGGGAGATGTATATACTCTAGGATTTGAGCTCCATAATCCAGGCCGACACTCCCCCCGGTGCCAGTACTGAGGGAGCGCTGCACTGTCGGAGGTAGATGTCTATACTCTAGGATTTGAGTTCCATAATCCAGGCCCACACTCCCCCCGGTGCCAGTACTGAGGGAGCGCTGCACTGTCGGAGGGAGATATCTATACTCTAGGATTTGAGCGCCATAATCCAGGCCCACACTCCCCCCGGTGCCAGTACTGAGGGAGCGCTGCACTGTCGGAGGTAGATGTCTATACTCCCGGATTTGAGCTCCATACTCCAGGCACACACTCCCCCCGGTGCCAGTACTGAGGGAGCGCCGCACTGTCGGAGGGAGATGTCTATACTCTAGGATTTGAGCTCCATAATCCAGGCCCACACTCCCCCCGGTGCCAGTACTGAGGGAGCGCAGCACTGCCGGAGGTAGATGTATATACTCTAGGATTTGAGCTCCATAATCCAGGCCCACACTCCCCCCGGTGCCAGTACTGAGGGAGCGCTGCACTGTCGGGGGTAGATGTCTATACTCTAGGATTTGAGCTCCATAATCGAGGCCCACACTCTCCCCGGTGCCAGTACTGAGGGAGCGCTGCACTGTCGGGGGTAGATGTATATACTCTAGGATTTGAGCTCCATAATCCAGGCCCACACTCCCCCCGGTGCCAGTACTGAGGGAGCGCCGCACTGTCGGAGGGCGATGTCTATACTCCAGGATTTGTGCTTCATAATCCAGGTCGACACTCCCACCCGGTGCCTGTCCTGATGTTAATCCAGCTCCCTCACACTGTCACTCAGTCACCCCTCTCCCCCAGCACCCTGTGTTACCGACTGTATCTCTACTGATGTTAATCCAGCTCCCTCACACTGTCACTCAGTAACCCCTCTCCCACAGCACCCTGTGTTACTGACTGTATCTCTACTGATGTTAATCCAGCTCCCTCACACTGTCACTCAGTAACTCCTCTCCCCCAGCACCCTGTGTTACTGACTGTATCCCTACTGATGTTAATCCAGCTCCCTCACACTGTCACTCAGTAACCCCTCTCCCCCAGCACCGTGTTACTGACTGTATCTCTACTGATGTTAATCCAGCTCCCTCACACTGTCACTCAGTAACCACTCTCCCCCAGCACCCTGTGTTCCTGACTGTATCTCTACTGATGTTAATCCAGCTCCCTCACACTGTCACTCAGTAACCCCTCTCCCCCAGCACCGTGTGTTACTGACTGTATCTCTACTGATGTTAATCCAGCTCCCTCACTGTCACTCAGTAACCCCTCTCCCCCAGCACCCTGTGTTACTGACTGTATCTCTACTGATGTTAATCCAGCTCCCTCACACTGTCACTCAGTAACCCCTCTCCCCCAGCATCCCGTGTTACTGACTGTATCTCTACTGATGTTAATCCAGCTCCCTCACACTGTCACTCAGTAACCCCTCTCCCCAGCACCCTTTGTTACTGACTGTATCTCTACTGATGTTAATCCAGCTCCCTCACACTGTCACTCAGTAACCCCTCTCCCCCAGCACCCTGTGTTACTGACTGTATCGCTACTGATGTTAATCCAGCTCCCTCACACTGTCACTCAGTAACCCCTCTCCCCCAGCACCGTTACTGACTGTATCTCTACTGATGTTAATCCAGCTCCCTCACACTGTCACTCAGTAACCCCTCTCCCCCAGCACCCTGTGTTACTGACTGTATCTCTACTGATGTTAATCCAGCTCCCTCACACTGTCACTCAGTAACCCCTCTCCCCCAGCACCGTGTTACTGACTGTATCTCTACTGATGTTAATCCAGCTCCCTCACACTGTCACTCAGTAACCCCTCTCCCCCAGCATCCTGTGTTACTGACTGTCTCTACTGATGTTAATCCAGCTCCCTCACACTGTTGCTCAGTAACCCCTCTCCCCCAGCACCCTGTGTTACTGACTGTATCTCTACTGATGTTAATCCAGCTCCCTCACACTGTCACTCAGTAACCCCTCTCCCCCAGCACCCTGTGTTACTGACTGTATCTCTACTGATGTTAATCCAGCTCCCGCACACTGTCACTCAGTAACCCCTCTCCCCCAGCACCGTGTTACTGACTGTATCTCTACTGATGTTAATCCAGCTCCCTCACACTGTCACTCAGTAACCCCTCTCACCCCCCAGCACCCTGTGTTACTGACTGTATCTCTACTGATGTTAATCCAGCTCCCTCACACTGTCACTCAGTAACCCCTCTCCCCCAGCACCCTGTGTTACTGACTGTATCTCTACTGATGTTAATCCAGCTCCCTCACACTGTCACTCAGTAACCCCTTCCCCCCAGCACCCTGTGTTACTGACTGTATCTCTACTGATGTTAATCCAGCTCCCTCACACTGTCACCCAGAAACCCCTCTCCCCCAGCACCGTTACTGACTGTATCTCTACTGATGTTAATCCAGCTCCCTCACACTGTCACTCAGTAACCCCTCTCCCCCAGCACCCTGTGTTACTGACTGTATCTCTACTGATGTTAATCCAGCTCCCTCACACTGTCACTCAGTAACCCCTCTCCCCCAGCACCCTGTGTTACTGACTGTATCTCTACTGATGTTAATCCAGCTCCCTCACACTGTCACTCAGTAACCCCTCTCCCCCAACACCCTGTGTTACTGACTGTATCTCTACTGATGTTAATCCAGCTCCCCCTCACACTGTCACTCAGTAACCCCTCTCCCCCAGCACCCTGTGTTACTGACTGTATCTCTACTGATGTTAATCCAGCTCCCTCACACTGTCACTCAGTAACCCTTCTCCCCCAGCACCCTGTGTTACTGACTGTATCTCTACTGATGTTAATTCAGCTCCCTCACACTGTCCCTCAGTAACCCCTCTCCCCCAGCACCCTGTGTTACTGACTGTATCTCTACTGATGTTAATCCAGCTCCCTCACACTGTCACTCAGTAACCCCTCTCCCCCAGCACCCTGTGTTACTGACTGTATCTCTACTGATGTTAATCCAGCTCCCTCACACTGTCACTCAGTAACCCCTCTCCCCCAACACCCTGTGTTACTGACTGTATCTCTACTGATGTTAATCCAGCTCCCCCTCACACTGTCACTCAGTAACCCCTCTCCCCAGCACCCTGCGTTACTGACTGTATCTCTACTGATGTTAATCCAGCTCCCTCACACTGTCACTCAGTAACCCCTCTCCCCCAGCACCCTGTGTTATTGACTGTATCTCTCCTGATGTTAATCCAGCTCCCTCACACTGTCACTCAGTAACCCCTCCCCCCCAGCACCCTGTGTTACTGACTGTATCTCTACTGATGTTAATCCAGCTCCCTCACACTGTCACTCAGTAACCCCTCTCCCCAGCACCCTGTGTTACTGACTGTATCTCTACTGATGTTAATCCAGCTCCCTCACACTGTCACTCAGTAACCCCTCTCCCCAGCACCCTGTGTTACTGACTGTATCTCTACTGATGTTAATCCAGCTCCCTCACACTGTCACTCAGTAACCCCTCTCCCCCAGCACCCTGTGTTACTGACTGTATCTCTACTGATGTTAATCCAGCTCCCTCACACTGTCACTCAGTAACCCCTCTCCCCAGCACCCTGTGTTACTGACTGTATCTCTACTGATGTTAATCCAGCTCCCTCACACTGTCACTCAGTAACCCCTCTCCCCCAGCACCCTGTGTTACTGACTGTATCTGTACCGATGTTAATTCGCCCGTTGGCCGAAATAATTACGCAGCGAGACGTCCGAGTCATGATCAAATAATAATAATATTAATAATCTTAACCAATAATATTAACAATGAGGAATAATAATTATTAAGCGTGTCCGTAATCTCTGGAAGAAGGTGGTTGGCTCAAGTTAGCAGGAATTGAGAGTTCTCACGCGCGCAGTGGAGGCGCTCGCTGCTGTCATATCGCGTCCCCGTTAGCACCAAGTCCGTTGTGAGTCCTCGGAGGGGCGGAGGTCGAGGACGAGGACCGCAGTAAGAGAGGGAGCGCGTAGCTCTGGATTCTTGGCGAGGCTGGGCCCTCTTACGCCATCCACCCGCTCGCTGAGACGGGGCGGGCCGATGGAGGGAAGCTGGTTCCCTCAGGTCGCTCCTTTCCCGCTACCCTCCTCCTCGCTCGCTCACGCACTCAGGGCTGCTCGGCCTTCTTCTTGATCGAGATGCGCTTCTTGCGAGCGGCCAGCATCTCGTAGAAGGGGTCGATGCTGACGGCGGCCCTGTTTGGGTCACGGTGTGGCGTGGGGCAAGGGGAGAGGAGACGGAGAGAGAGAGACGGAGTGAGAGAGAGAGGGAGACGGAGAGAAAGAGACAGAGACGGAGAGACACAGAGATAGACGGAGAGAGAGAGACAGAGACGGAGAGAGAGAACGATAGAGATAGAGAGACAAAGTGAGAGGGCGAAAGAGAGAGAAACGGAGAGAGACAATTAACACAGGCACAGCAATAAGGCAAAGCACTCTTTTATTCAATAATCTGTCAGAAACAAGTCGAACAGAACCCCTCTGTCTAATGGGTTAAAATCAGATTAAGACGGGTTCAACAAAACTAAAGGATGCTTTACTCTGTATCTAACCCCGTGCTGTTCCTGTCCTGGGAGTGTTTGATTGGGGCAGTGTTTAGGGAGCTTTACTCTGTATCTAACCCCGTGCTGTTCCTGTCCTGGGAGTGTTTGATGGGGGCAGTGTAGAGGGAGCTTTACTCTGTATCTAACCCCGTGCTGTTCCTGTCCTGGGAGTGTTTGATGGGGACAGTGTAGAGGGAGCTTTACTCTGTATCTAACCCCGTGCTGTACCTGTCCTGGGAGTGTTTGATGGGGACAGTGTAGCGGGAGCTTTACTCTGTATCTAACCCCGTGCTGTACCTGTCCTGGTAGTGTTTGATGGGGACAGTGTAGAGGGAGCTTTACTCTGTATCTAACTCCGTGCTGTACCTGTCCTGGGAGTGTTTGATGGGGACAGTGTAGCGGGAGCTTTACTCTGTATCTAACCCCGTGCTGTACCTGTCCTGGTAGTGTTTGATGGGGACAGTGTAGAGGGAGCTTTACTCTGTATCTAACCCCGTGCTGTACCTGTCCTGGGAGTGTTTGATGGGGACAGTGTAGCGGGAGCTTTACTCTGTATCTAACCCCGTGCTGTACCTGTCCTGGTAGTGTTTGATGGGGACAGTGTAGAGGGAGCTTTACTCTGTATCTAACTCCGTGCTGTACCTGTCCTGGGAGTGTTTGATGGGGACAGTGTAGCGGGAGCTTTACTCTGTATCTAACCCCGTGCTGTACCTGTCCTGGGAGTGTTTGATGGGGACAGTGTAGCGGGAGCTTTACTCTGTATCTAACCCCGTGCTGTACCTGTCCTGGGAGTGTTTGATGGGGGCAGTGTAGAGGGAGCTTTACTCTGTATCTAACCCCGTGCTGTACCTGTCCTGGGAGTGTTTGATGGGGGCAGTGTAGAGGGAGCTTTACTCTGTATCTAACCCCGTGCTGTACCTGTCCTGGGAGTGTTTGATGGGGGCAGTGTAGAGGGAGCTTTACTCTGTATCTAACCCCGTGCTGTACCTGTCCTGGGAGTGTTTGATGGGTCAGGGTAGAGGGAGCTTTACTCTGTATCTAACCCCGTGCTGTGCCTGTCCTGGGAGTGTTTGATGGGTCAGTGTAGAGGGAGCTTTACTCTGTATCTAACCCCATGCTGTACCTGTCCCTGGGAGTGTTTGATGGGTCAGTGTAGAGGGAGCTTTACTCTGTATCTAACCCCGTGCTGTGCCTGTCCTGGGAGTGTTTGATGGGGACAGTTTGGAGGGAGTTTTACTCTGTATCTAACCCCGTGCTGTCCCTGTCCTGGGTGTGTTTGATGGGAACAGAGTAGAGGGAGCTTTACTCTGTATCTAACCCCATGCTTTACCTGTCCTGGGTGTGTTTGATGGGGACAGTGTAGAGGGAGCTTTACTCTGTATCTAACCCCGTGCTGTACCTGTCCTGGGAGTGTTTGATGGGGACAGTGTAGAGGGAGCTTTACTCTGTATCTAACTCCGTGCTGTACCTGTCCTGGGAGTGTTAGATGGGGACAGTGTAGAGGGAGCTTTACTCTGTATCTAACCCCGTGCTGTACCTGTCCTGGGTGTGTTTGATGGGGACAGTGTAGACGGAGCTTTACTCTGTATCTAACCCCGTGCTGTACCTGTCCTGGGAGTGTTTGATGGGGACAGTGTAGAGGGAGCTTTACTCTGTATCTAACCCCGTGCTGTACCTGTCCTGGGAGTGTTTGATGGGGACAGTGCAGAGGGAGCTTTACTCTGTATCTAACCCCGCGCTGTACCTGTCCTGGGAGTTTTTGATGGGGACAGTATAGAGGGAGCTTTACTCTGTATCTACCCCCGTGCTGTACCTGTCCTGGGAGTGTTTGATGGGGACAGGGTAGAGGGAGCTTTACTCTGTATCTAACCCCGTGCTGTACCTTTCCTGGGAGTGTTTGATGGGGACAGTGTAGAGGGAGCTTTACTCTGTATCTAACCCCGTGCTGTACCTGTCCTGGGAGTGTTTGATGGGGACAGTGTAGAGGGAGCTTTACTCTGTATCTAACCCCGTGCTGTACCTGTCCTGGGAGAGTTTGATGGGGACAGTGTAGAGGGAGCTTTACTCTGTATCTAACCCCGTGCTGTACCTGTCCTGGGAGTGTTTGATGGGGACAGTGTAGAGGGAGCTTTACTCTGTATCTAACCCCGTCCTGTACCTGTCCCGGGGAGTGTTTGATGTCGAGCCACCCGTCCCATTTCCTCCGTCCCTGCTTGCACCACCCCCCGGGGTCAAAACATTCGCCCGCACAACACACTCCCCCCAACCCTCTGGTCCCCGTTGCCTCGGCTGATGGGGACAGCCTTGTCCCGGCTCCCTCACTGCTGCCTCAATTCCTGGCTCGGGTCACTGTGCGGAGTCTGCACGTCCTCCCCGTGTCTGCGTGGGTTTCCTCCGGGTGCCACACTTGGAGTATAGTGTTCAATTCTGGTCGCCACACTACCAGAAGGATGTGGAGGCTTTAGAGAGGGTGCAGAAGAGATTTACCAGAATGTTGCCTGGTATGGAGGGCATTAGCTATGAGGAGCGGTTGAATAAACTCGGTTTGTTCTCACTGGAACGAAGGAGGTTGAGGGGAGACCTGATAGAGGTATACAAAATTATGAGGGACATAGACAGAGTGGAGAGTCAGAGGCTTTTCCCCGGGGTAGAGGGGTCAATTACTAGGGGGCATAGGTTTAAGGTGAGAGGGGCAAGGTTTAGAGGAGATGTACGAGGCAAGTTTTTTACGCAGAGGGTAGTGGGTGCCTGGAACTCAGTACCGGAGGAGGTAGTGGAAGCAGGGACGATAGGGACATTTAAGGGGCATCTTGACAAATACATGAATAGGATGGGAATAGAAGGATACGGACCCAGGAAGTGTAGAAGATTGTAGTTTAGTCGGGCAGCATGGTCGGCACGGGCTTGGAGGGCCGAAGGGCCTGTTCCTGTGCTGTACATTTCTTTACGCTCCGGTTTCCTCCCACAAGTCCCGAAAGACGTGCAGTTGGGTGAATTGGACATTCTGAATTCTCCCTCGGTGTACCCGAACAGGCGCCGGAATGTGGGGACGAGGGGCTTTTCACCGTAACTTCATTGGTGTGAAGTTACTTAGTCCATAGAATTTACAGTGAAGGAGGCCATTCAGCCCATCGAGTCTGCACCGGCCCTTGGAAGGAGCACCCTGCTCAAGCCCACGCCTCCCCTTCACCCCCACCTCACCTTTTTGGACCTGACGGCCAATCCAATCCAACCAGCCTCCCCGAACAGGCGCCGGAAGGGGGCGACTGGGGGCTTTTCACGGTCGCTCCGTTTGAAGCCGTCTTCTGACGATGGGCGCCTTTCGTTTCTCACCTGCCCGTCTGTGGACTGCGGGGAGGCAACCGGAGCAAACCCACACGGGGAGGACGTGCAGACTCCGCACAGAGAGTGGACCCAGCGGGGAATCGAACCTGGGGGGGGGGGGGGGCTCCAAGCCTGTGCCGACCATAAAACCGTCTGCACTTACGGAGTCCGTACGCTTCCATTCCCACCCTATTCAGATTTGTCTAGACGTCCCTTAAATGCCGCTATCGTACCCGCTCCCACCCCCTCCCCAGGCAGCGCGTCCCATATATTTGCCGCCCTCTGTGTCAAAAAACCTGCCTCTAAACTTTTCCCCACGCACCTTAAACCTATGCCCCCGAGTACTTGACTCTCCGACCCTGGGGAAAAGCCTCTGACTATCCACTCTGTCTATGCCCCTCATAATTTTGTAGACCTCCATCAGGTCGCCCCTCAACCTCCGTTGTTCCAGTGAGAACAGACCGAGTTTATCTAACCGCTCCTCGTAGCTAATGCCCTCCATACCAGGCAACATTCTGGTAAATCTCTTCTGCACCCTCTCTAAAGCCTCCACATCCTTCTGGTAGTGTGGCGACCAGAATTGAACACTATACTCCAAGTGTGGCCTAACTAAGGTCCGATACAGCTGCAACATGACTTGCCAATTCTTATACTCAATGCCCCGGCCAATGAAGGCAAGCGTGCTGTATGCCTGCTTGACTACCTTCTCCACCTGTGTCGCCCCTTTCAGTGACCCGTGGACCTGTACTCCTAGATCTCTCTGACTGTCAATACTCTTGAGGGTTCTACCATTCACTGTATAAATATTCACTGACCTGATTGGGCTCTTTGTCGCATCACTCATACCATTATCTTGTCCTTGGAGGGGACATTAAAAGGTCGGAGGAGACTTGTTTCTTCCTGATCTTATCTTGTCTTATTCCTACGGCCCTGGGTTATGACGAGTTAGTCTTATCAGGAGTTGCCGAGGTCAGGCATTTTGGAATGGCTTGACCTTCTCTGATCTTATTCAGACTTCAAGTTATGCAGAGTCGGACTTATTAGTCTTCATTCATAGAATTTACAGTGCAGAAGGAGGCCATTCAGCCCGTCGTGTCTGCACCGCCTCTTGGAAAGAGCACCCTACCCAAGGTCAACACCTCCACCCTGTCCCCATAACCCAGTAACCCCACCCAACACTAAGGGCAATTTGGGACACTAAGGGCAATTTATCATGGCCAATCCACCTAACCTGCACATCTTTGGACTGTGGGAGGAAACCGGAGCACCCGGAGGAAACCCACGCACACACGTGGAGGATGTGCAGACTCCGCACAGACAGTGACCCAAGCCAGGAATCGAACCTGGGACCCTGGAGCTGTGAAGCAATTGTGCTAACCACAATGCTACCGTGCTGCCCACGGTAACATGACTACCAGTTATTTTTTAACTCCAACATGCATTGGACCTTCCCCATACTCGGGGCTGGTTTAGCACTGGGCTAAATCGCTGGCTTTGAAAGCAGACAAAGGCAGGCCAGCAGTGCGGTTCGATTCCCGAACCGGCCTCCCCGAACAGGCGCCGGAATGTGGCGACTAGGGGCTTTCCACAGTCACTTCATTTGAAGCCTACTTGTGACAAGAAGCGATTTTCATTTCATCATATGTCGCAGGGAAAGCCTCGTCGCTCTTTCAGGCTAAAACAGAACTCCGCCTTTACGGGTGGTGGTCACTTTAAACGGCAGGGCGAACAGCTGCGGAGTGGGCGGCAAGTCACGTGATCAGCCAACCACAGTCCCGGTCTCCGTATCCCTCGGTTAGACCCACACTCGGAGCACCGTGCACAGTCCCGGTCTCCCTATCCCTCGGTTAGACCCACACTCGGAGCACCGTGCACCGTCCCGGTCTCCCTATCCCTCGGGTAGACCCACACTCGGAGCACCGTGCACAGTCCCGGTCTCCCTATCCCTCGGTTAGACCCACACTCGGAGCACCGTGCACAGTCCCGGTCTCCCTATCCCTCGGTTAGACCCACACTCGGAGCACCGTGCACAGTCCCGGTCTCCGTATCCCTCGGTTAGACCCACACTCGGAGCACCGTGCACAGTCCCGGTCTCCGTATCCCTCGGTTAGACCCACACTCGGAGCACCGTGCACAGTCCCGGTCTCCGTATCCCTCGGTTAGACCCACACTCGGAGCACCGTGCACAGTCCCGGTCTCCGTAACCCACGGTTAGACCCACACTCGGAGCACCGTGCACAGTCCCGGTCTCCGTATCCCTCGGTTAGACCCACACTCGGAGCACCGTGCACAGCCCCGGTCTCCGTATCCCTCGGTTAGACCCACACTCGGGGCACCGTGCACAGTCCCGGTCTCCGTATCCCTCGGTTAGACCCACACTCGGAGCACCGTGCACAGTCCCGGTCTCCGTATCCCTCGGTCAGACCCACACTCAGAGCACCGTGCACAGTCCCCGGTCTCCGTATCCCTCGGTCAGACCCACACTCGGAGCACCGTGCACAGTCCCGGTCTCCGTATCCCTCGGTTAGACCCACACTCGGAGCACCGTGCACAGTCCCGGTCTCCGTATCCATCGGTTAGACCCACACTCGGAGCACCGTGCACAGTCCCGGTCTCCGTATCCCTCGGTCAGACCCACACTCGGAGCACCGTGCACCGTCCCGGTCTCCCTATCCCTCGGTCAGACCCACACTCGGAGCACCGTGCACAGTCCCGGTCTCCGTATCCCTCGGTCAGATCCACACTCGGAGCACCGTGCACAGTCCCGGTCTCCCTATCCCTCGGGTAGACCCACACTCGGAGCACCGTGCACAGTCCCGGTCTCCCTATCCCTCGGGTAGACCCACACTCGGAGCACCGTGCACTGTCCCGGTCTCCGTATCCCTCGGTCAGACCCACACTCGGAGCACCGTGCACAGTCCCGGTCTCCATATCCCTCGGTCAGACCCACACTCGGAGCACCGTGCACAGTCCCGGTCTCCGTATCCCTCGGTTAGACCCACACTCGGAGCACCGTGCACAGTCCTGGTCTCTGTATCCCTCGGTTAGACCCACACTCGGAGCACCGTGCACAGTCCTGGTCTCCGTATCCCTCGGTCAGACCCACACTCGGAGCACCGTGCACAGTCCCGGTCTCCATATCCCTCGGTCAGACCCACACTCGGAGCACCGTGCACAGTCCCGGTCTCCGTATCCCTCGGTTTGACCCACACTCCCGAGACGCTTACAGCACTGAGGGACACACACTCACACGGATATTCTGCTCAGTGTCTCTCCTGGCACTCACCGACTGTCACTTCCTTCCTCTTCCCCAGCCCCGTTTGTGCTCGAGATGTCCTTTGAACCCCTTTGCAAACCTCGACTAAACCAATCTCCCAATCGCTCTCGGGCAACGCATTCCGGCTCCAAAGAATTCTTTGAGCCATCCCCTTAAATCCCCGCCCTCCTCCCGGCCCCGCCTCTATCCGCTTCTCCGTCCTTTGCCCAATGGAATCAGCATCTCTCTCTCTCTCTGCTCTATCTGGGATTCGAGCCTTCACCAAATTACCCTCGCCTTGGCCATTTCGAAAGAGCTCCACAGTCTTCGCTGGAGACGGTCCCCTGAATCTTTCCCACGTAGAACATAGAAAAATACAGCACAGAACAGGCCCTTCGGCCCGCGAAAGGGTGCAGAGGAGATTTACCAGAATGTTGCCTGGGATGGAGGGAAGATCTTATGAGGAAAGGCTGATGGACTTGAGGCTGTTTTTGTTGGAGAGAAGAAGGTTCAGAGGTGACTTAATCGAGGCAGACAAGATGATCAGAGGATTGGACAGGGTGGACAGTGAGAGCCTTTTTCCTCGGATGGTGATGTCTAGCACGAGGGGACATCGCTTTAAATTGAGGGGAGATAGATATAAGACAGATGTCAGAGGTAGGTTCTTTGCTCAGAGAGTAGTAAGGGCCTGGAATGCCCTGCCTGCAACAGTAGTGGACTCGCCAACACTAAGGGCATTCAAATGGTCATTGGATAGACATATGGACGATAAGGGAATAGTGTAGATGGGCTTTCGAGTGGTTTCACAGGTCGGCGCAACATCGAGGGCCGAAGGGCCTGTACTGCGCTGTAATGTTCTATGTTCTATTCATGTATTTGTCAAGATGCCCCTTAAATGTCCCTATCGTCCCTGCTTCCACCACCACCTCCAGCAGCGAGTTCCAGGCACCCACTACCCTCTGTGTGAAAAAACTTGCCTCGTACATCTACTCTAAACCTTGCCCCTCGCACCTTAAACCTATGCCCCCTAGTAATTGACCCCTCTACCCCGGGGAAAAGCCTCTGACTATCCACTCTGTCTATGCCCCTCATAATTTTTAGACCTCTATCAGGTCGCCCCTCAACCTCCGTCGTTCCACTGAGAACAAACCGAGTTTATTCAACCGCTCCTCATAGCTAATGCCCTCCATACCAGGCAACATTCTGGTAAATCTCTTCTGCACCCTCTCTAAAGCCTCCACATCCTTCTGGTAGTGTGGCGACCAGAATTGAACACTCTACCCCAAGTGTGGCCTAACTAAGGTTCTATACAGCTGCAACATGACTTGCCAATTCTTATACTCAATGCCCCGGCCAATGAAGGCAAGCATGCCGTGTGCCTTCTTGACTACCTTCTCCACCTGTGTCGCCCCTTTCAGTGACCCTGTGGACCTTTCGTGGACCTGTACACCTAGATCTCTCTGACTGTCAATACTCGCACGGGTTCTACCATTTATCGTGTCAAGAAATAACGGTTTATATTCGTCTACCTCTGGCTTTTCTGTTAACAAGAACCTTCTGTTAACTGGAGGAGGTTACAGAGATAGGGTGGGAGGGGGCGAGGGAGGGATTTGAACAGTAGGATGAGAATTGTCACGGCTGGAGGAGGTTACAGGGATAGGGAGGGAGGGAGGGAGGGATTTGAACAGGAGGCTGAGAATTGTCAGGGCTGGAGAAGGTTACAGAGATAGGGAGGGAGGGGCACGAGGGAGGGATTTGAACAGGAGGATGAGAATTGTAGGGGCTGGAGGAGGTTACAGAGATAGGGAGGGAGGGAGGGATTTGACCAGGATGATGAGAATTGTAGGGGCTGGAGGAGGTTACAGAGATAGGGAGTGATGGGGGCGAGGGAGTGATTTGAACAGGAGGATGGGAATTGTCGGGGCTGGAGGAGGTTACAGAGATAGGGAGGGAGGGAGCGTGGGAGGGTGCGGGGAGGTGAGGGTGCGGGGAGGTGAGGGGGTGGAGGGTGCGGGGAGGTGAGGGTGAGGGGGTGGAGGGTGAGGGGGTGGAGGGTGCGGGGAGGGCAGGGTGCGGGGAGGGCAGGGTGCGGGGAGGGCAGGGTGCGGGGAGGGCAGGGTGCGGGGAGGGCAGGGTGCGGGGAGGGCAGGGTGCGGGGAGGGCAGGGTGCGGGGAGGGCAGGGTGCGGGGAGGGCAGGGTGCGGGGAGGGCAGGGTGCGGGGAGGGCAGGGTGCGGGGAGGGCAGGGTGCGGGGAGGGCAGGGTGCGGGGAGGGCAGGGTGCGGGGAGGGCAGGGTGCGGGGAGGGCAGGGTGCGGGGAGGGCAGGGTGCGGGGGAGGGCAGGGTGCGGGGAGGGCAGGGTGCGGGGAGGGCAGGGTGCGGGGGAGGGGCAGGGTGCGGGGAGGGCAGGGGGCGGAGGGGAGGGGGCGGAGGGTGAGGGGATGGAGGGTGCGGGGGTGGAGGGTGCGGGGGTGGAGGGTGCGGAGGTGGAGGGTGCGGAGGTGGAGGGTGCGGGGGTGGAGGGTGAGGGGGTGGAGGGTGCGGGGGTGGAGGGTGCGGGGGTGGAGGGTGCGGAGGTGGAGGGTGCGGGGGTGGAGGGTGCGGGGGTGGAGGGTGCGGAGGTGGAGGGTGCGGGGGTGGAGGGTGCGGAGGTGGAGGGTGTGGGGGTGGAGGGTGAGGGGGTGGAGGGTGAGGGGGTGGAGGGTGAGGGGGTGGAGGGTGAGGGGGTGGAGGGTGGGGGGTGGAGGGTGCGGGGGTGGAGGGTGCGGAGGTGGAGGGTGCGGGGGTGGAGGGTGCGGGGGTGGAGGGTGCGGGGGCGGAGGGTGCGGGGGTGGAGGGTGCGGGAGCAGAGGGTGCGGGGGTGGAGGGTGCGGGGGTGGAGGGTGCGGGAGCAGAGGGTGCGGGGTGGAGGGTGAGGGTGCGGAGGGGGAGGGGTGAGGGTGCGGGGGTGGAGGGTGCGGGGGTGGAGGGTGCGGGGGTGGAGGGTGCGGGGGTGGAGGGTGCGGGGGTGGAGGGTGCGGGGGTGGAGGGTGCGGGGGTGGAGGGTGCGGGGGTGGAGGGTGCGGGGGTGGAGGGTGCGGGGGTGGAGGGTGCGGGGGTGGAGGGTGCGAGGTGGGGAGGGGGTGGAGGGTGAGGGGGTGGAGGGTGCGGGGGTGGAGGTTGAGGGGGTGGAGGGTGCGAGGAGGGGAGGGGGTGGAGGGTGAGGGGGTGGAGGGTGCGAGGGTGGAGGGTGAGGGGGTGGAGGGTGCGAAGGGTGCGAGGAGGGGAGGGGGTGGAGGGTGAGGGTGCGGGGGTGGAGGGGAGGGGGGTGGAGGGTGAGGAGGGTGCGAGGAGGGGAGGGGGTGGAGGGTGAGGGGGTGGAGGGTGCGAGGGTGGAGGGTGAGGGGGTGGAGGGTGCGAAGGGTGCGAGGAGGGGAGGGGGTGGAGGGTGAGGGTGCGGGGGTGGAGGGGAGGGGGTGGAGGGTGCGGGGGTGGAGGGTGCGGGGGTGAGGGGAGGGGAGGGGGTGGAGGGTGAGGGTGCGGAGGTGGAGGGTGCGGGGGTGGAGGGTGCGGGGGTGGAGGGTGCGGGGGTGGAGGGTGCGGGGGTGGAGGGTGCGGGGGTGGAGGGTGCGGGGGTGGAGGGTGCGGGGGTGGAGGGTGCGGGGGTGGAGGGTGCGGGGGTGGAGGGTGCGGGGGTGGAGGGTGAGGAGGGTGAGGGTGCGGGGAGGGGAGGCGGTGGAGGGTGAGGGTGCGGAGGGTGCGGGGGTGAGGGTGCGGAGGGTGCGGAGGGTGAGGGTGCGGAGGTGGAGGGTGCGGAGGGGAGGCGGTGGAGGGTGAGGGTGCGGAGGGTGAGGGGGTGGAGGGTGAGGGTGCGGAGGTGGAGGGTGCGGGGGTGGAGGGTGCGGGGGTGAGGGGAGGGGAGGGGGTGGAGGGTGCGGGGGCGGAGGGTGCGGGGGTGGAGGGTGCGGGGGCGGAGGGTGAGGGGGTGGAGGGTGCGGGGGTGGAGGGTGCGGGGGGTGGAGGGTGCGGGGGTGGAGGGTGCGGGGGTGGAGGGTGCGGGGGTGGAGGGTGCGGGGGTGGAGGGTGCGGAGTGTGCGGGGGTGGAGGCTGAGGGGAGGGGAGAGGGTGGAGGGTGAGGGTGCGGAGGTGGAGGGTGCGGGGGTGGAGGGTGAGGAGGGTGCGAGGAGGGGAGGGGGTGGAGGGTGAGGGGGTGGAGGGTGCGAAGGGTGCGTGGAGGGGAGGGGGTGGAGGGTGCGGGGGTGGAGGGGGCGGGGGTGGAGGGTGCGGGGGTGGAGGGTGAGGGGAGGGGAGAGGGTGGAGGGTGAGGGTGCGGGGGGTGGAGGGTGCGGGGGTGGAGGGTGAGGAGGGTGCGAGGAGGGGAGGGGGTGGAGGGTGAGGGGGTGGAGGGTGCGAAGGGTGCGAGGAGGGGAGGGGGTGGAGGGTGCGGGGGTGGAGGGTGCGGGGGTGGAGGGTGCGGGGGTGGAGGGTGCGGGGGTGGAGGGTGCGGGGGTGGAGGGTGAGGGGGTGGAGGGTGAGGGTGCGGGGGCGGAGGGTGCGGGGGTGGAGGGTGAGGATGCGGAGGGTGCGGGGGTGAGGGTGCGGAGGGTGCGGAGGGTGAGGGTGCGGAGGTGGAGGGTGCGGAGGGGAGGCGGTGGAGGGTGAGGGTGCGGAGGGTGAGGGGGTGGAGGGTGGGGGTGCGGAGGTGGAGGGTGCGGGGGTGGAGGGTGCGGGGGTGGAGGGTGCGGGGGTGGAGGGTGCGGGGGTGGAGGGTGCGGGGGTGGAGGGTGCGGGGGTGGAGGGTGCGGGGGTGGAGGGTGCGGGGGTGGAGGGTGCGGGGGTGGAGGGTGCGGGGGTGTAGGGTGCGGGGGTGGAGGGTGCGGGGGTGGAGGGTGAGGAGGGTGAGGGTGCGGGGAGGGGAGGCGGTGGAGGGTGAGGGTGTGCGGAGGGTGCGGAGGGTGAGGGTGCGGAGGTGGAGGGTGCGGAGGGGAGGCGGTGGAGGGTGAGGGTGCGGGGGCGGAGGGTGAGGGTGCGGAGGGTGAGGGGGTGAGGGTGCGGTGGGGGAGGGGGTGGAGGGTGCGGTGGGGGGAGGGTGCGGGGAGGGGAGGGTGCGGGGAGGGGAGGGGGTGGAGGGTGAGGGTGCGGGGGTGGAGGGTGCGGGGAGGGGGTGGAGGGTGAGGGTGCGGAGGTGGAGGGTGCGGAGGTGGAGGATGAGGGGGTGGAGGGTGAGGAGGGTGAGGGTGAGGGGAGGGGAGGCGGTGGAGGGTGAGGGTGTGCGGAGGGTGCGGAGGGTGAGGGTGCGGAGGTGGAGGGTGCGGAGGGGAGGCGGTGGAGGGTGCGGGGGCGGAGGGTGAGGGTGCGGAGGGTGAGGGGGTGAGGGTGCGGTGGGGGGGAGGGTGCGGGGAGGGGAGGGTGCGGGGGTGGAGGGTGCGGGGGTGTGGAGGGTGCGGGGGGGGAGGGTGCGGGGGTGTGGAGGGTGCGGGGGGGAGGGTGCGGGGGGGGAGGGTGCGGGGGTGGAGGGTGCGGGGGTGTGGAGGGTGCGGGGGGGAGGGTGCGGGGGTGGAGGGTGCGGGGGTGGAGGGTGCGGGGGTGGAGGGTGAGGGGGTGGAGGGTGCGGAGTGTGCGGGGGTGGAGGCTGAGGGGAGGGGAGAGGGTGGAGGGTGAGGTTGCGGAGGTGGAGGGTGCGGGGGTGAGGGTGCGGGGGTGGAGGGTGCGGGGTGGAGGGTGAGGGGGTGGAGGGTGCGGGGGTGTGGAGGGTGCGGGGGGGGAGGGTGCGGGGGTGTGGAGGGTGCGGGGGGGGAGGGTGCGGGGGTGGAGGGTGCGGGGGTGGAGGGTGCGGGGGTGGAGGGTGAGGGGGTGGAGGGGGAGGAGGGTGAGGGTGAGGGTGTGGAGGGTGCGGGGGTGGAGGGTGCGGGGGGGGAGGGTGCGGGGGGGGGAGGGTGCGGGGGGGGGAGGGTGCGGGGGGGGGAGGGTGCGGGGGGGGAGGGTGCGGGGGGGGAGGGTGCGGGGGGGGAGGGTGCGGGGGGGGAGGGTGCGGGGGGGGAGGGTGCGGGGGGGGAGGGTGCGGGGGGGAGGGTGCGGGGGTGGAGGGTGCGGGGGTGGAGGGTGAGGGGGTGGAGGGTGCGGAGTGTGCGGGGGTGGAGGCTGAGGGGAGGGGAGAGGGTGGAGGGTGAGGGTGCGGAGGTGGAGGGTGCGGGGGTGAGGTTGCGGGGGTGGAGGGTGCGGGGTGGAGGGTGAGGGGGTGGAGGGTGCGGGGGTGGAGGGTGCGAGGGTGGAGGGTGAGGGGGTGGAGGGTGCGAAGGGTGCGAGGAGGGGAGGGGGTGGAGGGTGAGGGGGTGGAGGGTGCGAGGGTGGAGGGTGCGGAGGTGGAGGGTGCGGGGGTGAGGGGAGGGGAGGGGGTGGAGGGTGCGGAGGTGGAGGGTGCGGGGGTGAGGGGAGGGGAGGGGGTGGAGGGTGCGGGGAGGGGGTGGAGGGTGAGGGTGCGGAAGTGGAGGGTGCGGAGGTGGAGGGTGAGGGGGGTGGAGGGTGAGGGTGCGGGGGCGGAGGGTGCGGGGGTGGAGGGTGAGGGTGAGGGGAGGGGAGGCGGTGGAGGGTGAGGGTGTGCGGAGGGTGCGGAGGGTGAGGGTGCGGAGGTGGAGGGTGCGGGGGTGGAGGGTGCGGGGGTGGAGGGTGCGGAGGGTGAGGGTGCGGGGGGGTGAGGGTGCGGGGGTGGAGGGTGCGGGGGTGGAGGGTGCGGGGGTGGAGGGTGCGGGGGTGGAGGGTGCGGGGGTGGAGGGTGCGGGGGTGGAGGGTGCGGGGGTGGAGGGTGCGGGGGTGGAGGGTGCGGGGGTGGAGGGTGCGGGGGTGGAGGGTGCGGGGGTGGAGGGTGCGGGGGTGGAGGGTGCGGGGGTGGAGGGTGCGGGGGTGGAGGGTGCGGGGGTGGAGGGTGCGGGGGTGGAGGGTGCGGGGGTGGAGGGTGCGGGGGTGGAGGGTGCGGGGGTGGAGGGTGCGGGGGTGGAGGGTGCGGGGGTGGAGGGTGCGGGGGTGGAGGGTGCGGGGGTGGAGGGTGCGGGGGTGGAGGGTGCGGGGGTGGAGGGTGCGGGGGTGGAGGGTGCGGGGGTGGAGGGTGCGGGGGTGGAGGGTGCGGGGGTGGAGGGTGCGGGGGTGGAGGGTGCGGGGGTGGAGGGTGCGGGGGTGGAGGGTGCGGGGGTGGAGGGTGCGGGGGTGGAGGGTGCGGGGGTGGAGGGTGCGGGGGTGGAGGGTGCGGGGGTGGAGGGTGCGGGGGTGGAGGGTGCGGGGGTGGAGGGTGCGGGGGTGGAGGGTGCGGGGGTGGAGGGTGCGGGGGTGGAGGGTGCGGGGGTGGAGGGTGCGGGGGTGGAGGGTGCGGGGGTGGAGGGTGCGGGGGTGGAGGGTGCGGGGGTGGAGGGTGCGGGGGTGGAGGGTGCGGGGGTGGAGGGTGCGGGGGTGGAGGGTGCGGGGGTGGAGGGTGCGGGGGTGGAGGGTGCGGGGGTGGAGGGTGCGGGGGTGGAGGGTGCGGGGGTGGAGGGTGCGGGGGTGGAGGGTGCGGGGGTGGAGGGTGCGGGGGTGGAGGGTGCGGGGGTGGAGGGTGCGGGGGTGGAGGGTGCGGGGGTGGAGGGTGCGGGGGTGGAGGGTGCGGGGGTGGAGGGTGCGGGGGTGGAGGGTGCGGGGGTGGAGGGTGCGGGGGTGGAGGGTGCGGGGGTGGAGGGTGCGGGGGTGGAGGGTGCGGGGGTGGAGGGTGCGGGGGTGGAGGGTGCGGGGGTGGAGGGTGAGGGGGTGGAGGGTGAGGGGGTGGAGGGTGAGGGGGTG